>NC_134460.1:85600974-85903074 GCF_047948215.1 Lycorma delicatula
ATATTATAAAAACAGACAATCAAAGTACTTTTCGTATTTATACATTTACACCATTAGGCTTTCTTTTCTTATCTGTCTACAGTTATAAAATCAAACTATACTACTAAAATTCCTGCTAACATTAAAGTAGCGTTATTTCTTAAAAAATTATAGAAAAAAAATCTTAACTGAATCGAGAATCAAAAGATTCTCAAAAGATAATACTATAATGTTTTTACTTAAAATTATCCAATAGAATTTTTTTAATCAAAATTATACTTATTATTATAGAGAAAAAAACCGAAAAAATGTGTAAAATGTAATGATTTCATTAAATCCAGCTTAAAAAAGATGCAGAGGTTAGTAAAAGAAGATTAGTAAATTTCAATCAATTTTTTAGTATTACTTTATTTTAACAAGGTTACTATGAAATCAGTAATTGTTTTACCCATTGTTTTATTACTTTTAACTGCATTTTAATAATTAGTTTTATTATTTTAGATTTTTTAAATAGATACGCAAGAAGAAAAAAAATGTAATTATTACTTTAATTAAATCGTAAAAATTACAAACAAATACAACAAACAAACTTCTATAATTTATTTTTAATCAAATAATCAAATTAATTTACAAGAAGAAAAGCAAACAGGGAAAACCAAACAAACAAATAAACCATAGAACTAAAAAGAGAAATGTATGGGAATAAAAACAGCAGCACGCAATAAATTACAAGAAAGTAGTTAAGTTAATTTATACTGTTGTTTAAATGTAAATAAATCAGACAAAAAAAAATAAAAATGATTAACAAATATAATACTACCAGCGATAAAAATAATAAAATCTAATTTCAAAATCTATAAATTATAGTACAGGACGAAAATTTTAAAACAAGGTTTATGTAAAAATACAAAAACCGAAAGATAATTTCGGTCTTACTCATGAATAACATGACAGGAAATTTTTAATAATTAAATATAAAAAAAAAAGCAAACTTCAGAATATTCATTTCTCATTGTACAATCAAAACACGTATACGTTGATCAAATTTTTTTCGATAAAAAAAATGAAAATTGTTAAACATCACTAAACCATTATCCATCATAATTTTTAAAAACTAATTCAGGATAAATAAATTACAATCTAGTTTCATCATTACATATAAAGAAGAAAAGATAGTTATCGCTATAAACAAGAACAGTTTTAAAAAAGCCAGTTCATAATAGCACAGCACATGTAATACAGTAAATCAAGCAGAGAACACCGTTCGTTATCAGGGATCAGTGGAATGCTCGCCAATGCGTGCGTGCACGTACTTTTAGGATGAAATATTTCTTATAAAATAGTTATAAATACTTATTTAATGAAACTAACGATCAACAGTTTTTCAAGTTACTAAATCTTTGCTGCAGATGATGTTAATATTTATGTTCTATTAGAAATTTGAATTACTGATAAAAAAAAAATAAATAAATATATATATATATATATACTATCTAATATTGTTCATCATATACAGATCGAATCGATGATTTTAATAGACACGCACGCGCAGATGGACGGACGAGGAGAGAGAGAGAGAGAGAATGAGTGAGAAAGAAAGAGTATGTAGTAATTAAAATAGCTTGTCCGAGCAAATGACACATTCTCCACTAAGGATAATAAATAAAAAAATACTTTTCGCTTCAACTCCCCCATTCTCATTTCATTCTCCCCATTCCATGGTAGGACATGTGATGGAATAAACGATGTTGTCAATTTCTTCCTGGATAATTTTTCCTCTTTCTTCCTTTCTCAATAACTTTCTCCGAAACAGTTTAATAGGCGGATTTCCATTTAATTGAATGTAAATTTTTATACTAGAAAAACTTTTTGTTCTCTTCACTTCTACGCTTCAGTAAGCGTAAATCTTTGCTAGATTAGCAGAAGACAAGGCACTAGTAGAAATCTAAAAATAAAAGGTACCATTATATTTTCCGATTATCTCTCTAATACTAATAATTATGTGGACAATTGACCTCAGTTATTTTGTATTGAATTTAAAAAATTGAGAATCACAATGAAATTGACTTAATTAATTAAAAATTAGATAAACTACATAATTGAACTGTGGATTATAACTAATGGTTGAAGAAAAAGTCAATGTCAAAAATAATCTTATTGAAAATTGTTTCTTGTGGGATACCAAACGCCACGGAATAATGACTTTCGAGAAGGAATTTTCATTACACCATTTTCTACTTTTAAGTAGAAAAATGGTGTATTTATTTTTCTATAATAAAAATTTTGAAAAAAAAATGATATAAATAAATAAATTTATCGAAAACCAACCTAAAATAATTTATTAGTGACCTGGAAAAAAGGATTATACTAATCCAGCAGTAGGAGTACGGTTAGGATTAAATATGGAGGAAAATGTGAAAGAATGGACATCTTACGTGTTACCGCTGAGATCCAGACTGGAAATTTTGACGTTAGATGTAGTTCACATCATGAATTTAGGAGAAAAAACACGTGTTCATCAATCACTCTTTTTCTGTTTAGCCTCCGGGACCACTGTAAGGTATTACTTCAAAGGATGAGTGAGGATGATATGTATGAATATAAATGAATTGTAGTCTTATACAGTCTCAGGTCGACCATTCCTGAGATGTGTGGTTAATTGAAACCCAACCACCAAAGAACACCGGTATCAACTATGTAGTATTCAAATCCGTATAAAAGTAACTGCCTTTACTAGGATTTGAACTCTCGATTTCGAAATCAGCTGATTTGCGATGAGGAGTTCAGCACAAGACTAACCCGGTGGACTTTCATGTTCAATTTGTTATCAGTGGGCTGGACGAAAACTTTCCCTTCTTATAATCTTTAATCTAACCAATCTCGTTACTAACAAAAATAGCAGCCGCCATTTTGTACTGAAAATGCTTATGGAATGTCGTTCCATCCAATAGCAAGGATCGTACTGCAAAAATATAAAAAAAATGGCAAATGTATTAGGTCGTAACTTAAGGTACAAATACCATACAGTACAGATAAAAGTTCTAAAAGGTCGAGTTCAAATAGGACCAACCTTCGCTCGATCGATAAAAATTCACAATTTTATAATATCAATCAAAGCCGGGGTCTTCTATATATCAGGGCAACAGCAACTGGAATGCCATCACATTAGATTTTGCAGATTCATTTAGATTTTGCAGTATTCTAGATTTCAAATTATTATTCGCAAATAGGTTAAAAGAGTAGTGAATGAAAAACAGCATTTAATCAAAAAGTATACAGATGAATGCAAAAGCTAGAGTAACCTGCACGTATTATATATGCATAAACACACATCCATAGGGTACATATATTTGATGGTGCTGAAAGAGATAAAACAGTTTTACTGTAAAGCACCTCCACTCGCGTGTGTTATATAGCTTACTACGTAGTATAAGAAATAAAAATGCTAATGCTTGAATTCCTGTTGAATTCGGAAGAGAATATTTTAATGCCAGTCTTTACGGAGCGCTGGGTCCAGCAATACATTAGAAAATCCCCGTCTCTCGTACTCTCTTCGGCTTCTGGTATACCCTTTTTGCCTTGACCCGGGTATAGCCCTACAAGTCATTCCTCCTTCCATCTTTAAAACTCCAAAAGGAACATTATTAAAAGAGTTCACTCGCATAAAGGCGGTAGTAAAACGATGTTTTTTATCATCATTTATTTATGTTAATACTTTATGAGTTCTAGGAACCAAACTACCGTTTTTTTTCTTCTTTTTCTTCTTCATCTTCTTTTTCTACCCATGTTTATGCCATATAATTCATATATTTGAATTGAATCAAATTATAGTTATCCAGATATAACTTCTACTAATAACGTTCAAGCAACAAAATGGAAACATCTCGCTAAGACATAATTTATTTCTGTTTAAAAAATCCGTTTCTCTAATAATTTTTTTTTTCATAAACATAGAATTATTATTTTAAAAGTTTACCATACAGAAGTAAAAGGAAAAATTATTTCAGTTCTTTTTTGAGATTTTTTTTGAGTGATCGTAAGAGAAAAAGATTTAAATAAAGATAAAATAATCCGTCTTAGTAATTTTATCAGAAGAATACCACTCCGTAGCGGAGTGGTAGCGTCTCAGCCTTTCATCCAGAGGTGCCAAGTTCGAATCCCGCTCAGGCATAGTATTTTTCATACGCCACAAAATTCCATTTCCATATCCCACGCACAAGCTTTAAGTTTGTGGTGATATCATCATTCAAAAAAAAAATTTGAAATCTGACATTTCAAATTAATACTTTGCACTTGACATAAAATTACATTTTTTTTTTTTTTATAGAACACTATAAAAAAATTATATCCTTTCATGTGAACTGTTGGAATAAAAACATGGATAATTTTTAAAATTAATTTTCTTGTTTGTAAACTCTCGTCATATTTTACTCAACTGAAACTTTTATAAAAAAAAGGATGATTATACGTTTAAAAAGTCTACATATTTATTTAGATTAAAATTATTATTCACTTGTCAAATGCAGGTAAAATTGCTATTGTATTTTTATTTTAACGTCAAACTGATTTTAGAAGGTATGAGAAAAGCTATGAATAGGTAGTCACGATTTAACTAACTGTTATTGAAATATCTATTTAAAGGCAATATCGACAAGTGATCTGTTTATAAAACTGTTCAGCAGTTTAGTAAAAATATAGTGATTCTTTTTTTCGGACTATTGTTGTTTTCTGAAATTACATTTTCTACGTGTTTTGCACACGGTACCTTAACTGAAAATAGCAAAAAATGAAGACTTTTATAACTAATGAAAAGCTTATGTTTTTATCAAAATCACTAATAAAAAGTGCAAAGTGTAAAAAAAGCATTCTATGCCAGGCTTACTGGAGAAAATGGACGAGTTAACTGTTTTCTCCTTTTTATTTCACCGAACTGAATAAAATGCAGTTCTTACGTAATAACTTCCAACAGAGGGGCTTGAAAAAAATGAACATTATTAAACATAAGGATATCCTCTTCAATATGCCCATGTGAAAGACTGAGACAAAAATATGTGTAATGCAACAAATTAATGAAATCTTGTGAAACATTATGTTATATCTAGCCTAAACGTAATTTATTAGGGAATTTATTTTCTTTTAATCACATTAATGATGTGCAGAAATTATTAAAATAAACGGTTTACCAAGATATACGTAAAATATCGTTATTAAAAAGGTTTAAACACTTAAATTACCGTTTAATATTTTATATTAAATGATATGAAAATACCAAATATAGTGATGTGGGGGTCATGAGGGGTAGAATCTCAACCCAGGTGAATAATCGAAGGGAGATTTGAACAGTAATAGGCGAAACCCATAACGGATTCAGAACTGTATAAGAAGAGTCTGAGGAGAAAAGATACAAGGAGAGAAAAAGATAATTAAAAAATTAAAGAAAAAAATCCATACCTGATAAAGTTGTGGTATAAAAAGATAGCTCTCTGATAGAATCAAACCTCACTATTCGTAGATACTGAAGACATATAAAACTTATATGTCACAAAAATATAAAACATATCAAACGATGAGAAATTTTCCTTCATGGATAGATTTGAACAATTTTAAATTTAAAATTTCTCGTACTGAAGAATCCGTACACCTAACCGATGCGTAAAAGTTCTAGTGTTGCACAAATTAAACTCCAGTCGTTCTTGAACTTCAATCAAATGATCGATTTCTCTTTTGAAGTATTATTATCAGACAAAGAACTAAGACAGAATCGAAGAGGTGAATTACACCAATAATTGTGCAAACCCAGTGTCTTCCTCTGTCAGAAGCGCAAACATTAACAGAGCAAACATGATCTAATTACAAAATATGTCAAATACCACAGTTAAAAAAGGTTACACGGTACCTAAAGAAATAAAAATAATTTCCGAAATCAGCAAAGCCAATCTCAAATATTACTGCCATTCCGGCGGTTCACCACAGCTTTTATCATTAAGACAAACATGGTATGCTCATCGAAATGCAACCGAAGTCAAGGATTACGAATCTAACAATCTATTCATCATACAGGATGTCTGTAAAACAAGCACTAATATTCTCAAACAAAACAATTTTGATTCTATACCAGGTAGAGAAAATGGATCAGTTAGTGTTTTTTTCGTTCCCGTTTCACCGAGCTGAATAAAATCGGTTAATAATCTGTAATAAATGATTAAAAGATTTTATTGGCCGCCATTTTAAAGTCTATAGAGGAATAATTTTCAAACTTATTTATTTGGAAGAAGATTTTATGGGATGCATACAACCTAAATCCGTTTTTAATATATATATTTGTAGAAAAAACACAAAATAACGGACACGGAAAAAATAAAGCGAGATAGGGATATTTGTCCACTTGAAATTTTTTTGTTTATTTTAATGACCTGAATCAGTCCCTGAAGTTTAGTCAAACCTCCTGGGATATCCTGGCGGGGAAAATAAAACAAAACAGTAATGCTCCTTGTCCAATGGGGTCGATAATCAAGTCAAAGCTGGAATATATAGTCACATATAATGTGAAAAGTTTTTAAATATTTTTAGTCAACGGATAACCGAGATTTTAAATTAAAACAGTTATAAATAACGTTGAATATCCTTCTACCATAATTCCAATTGAAATATAATTTTGAAATTTTAAATAACTTAATGAGTATTCATCGTGTTAAAGCTCAGTTTTCTACTATCAATATTCAAAATTCAAAATGGTTAAAAATTCTCTACCTCCTTTTGTAATTTTTCCCTAATTTTAATGCCAAAAAATATCACATACACAGAAATATTTTGAGCCGTTTTCCAAGAATTCACGTTGAACCAGTCCGGAGATATTAATCATAATAAAGGCCAACACACTTACGTATGTACATAGGTAACGTATTTTGTCTTGAAATTTATATTGTTTTTTAACGTTTTGTGGGCTCAGAGATTCGTGAAACGTCGACATTCGCAAAAAAAACCCGACATCGAAATTTTGGACCGATCCATGTACTTTCCCTTTATAATTCTAGCTGCTATACAACAAAAAAAGAATTATAGCCGGGAAAGTAAAAGATATAACAAAATTAATCCACCTACAGATCATGCTAACCAACAAATATTAGTTATATCAGTCTGCACTTCTCCTTCCCTGAAATTTTCTTTTACATTCCTTTTACCAGATTATTTAGTTTTCTTTTAAACTATGCTAAAAAAAAGGATTAATTAACCAAAACGTGATTAGGCAAATTACAATAAAAATATTTAAAAGACGAAAACAAAAAAAGAAAGTAAATTACTTCGATCTACATAACAAATGTAAATAAAAACAAAATATTTACGACCAAAAAGCAGTACAAATAATTTACAATTACAGAATTTAGTAGTAATTAAAGAAAACAAAGAAAACGATTAAAAAAAGGGGAGTCCTTGAAAAACTTATTATCTAATAACACTGTTTTCTTGACTACTTGAAAAAAATTAGCAACTTTTAAGTGGAAATCGTACACATAAAGAACGGGAATCCCTTATCTTATATCTTCCGTTTTAAGAAGGGGTGATCCAGTCCAGAGAGGTCTTTCAGTTGCTATGGTTACATTTAAAGGAATGGGGGAAGTGAAAAAGGATAGTGAAATTGGAAAGAAAGAGGTGTATTCTCCTTTCTACATTGGCCGAAAAAACTTTTTTTGTCTCTTATCATTCCTTCTACAGACACAAAGCAAAAGAAGCGTCGGGAGTTTCAATGCAACCAACATTTGAATTAACGGTGAAGAACACTCAGTCTATATATATATATATATATATATAAAATTAACGATTATCAGACTCGGTCCCTTTTCTAATCATCTTCAATTAAAAACTCTCTTCCGGTACCTTTTTTTTTTAACTAAATTTTCTCATCTTCATTGTCTTTTTTTAATCTCTACGTACCTTTATTGCATTTACCCTCTTTATTAGAATACCGCTATAGTTTAATTTCGCTGAATTCTTTTATTTTTATAATGGGATACTCAAAATCATTATCTGAAAAGATAGGTTCTCGTTATTTATGAAATAAAAGTAAAGAAAGTTAAGTAAGCTGAAAGCTGAGAAAAAGCTTCTTTTTTTACTTAATAAATAAATAAATGATGTTACACTAATGATACACCAACTCAACCAATTAAAATACTATACTACCTTATCACTTTTACTGAATTACATAACCTGTAATACTTAAAGATCCAAGTAAAAGTAAAACATCCAGAGTGGCGCACGAAATGACCCAACAACTGGTTTTGTTAAAAAAACATTTATTTGAATCACAATGTAGAAAAGTAAAATACGTGTTTATTATATATCTGGAGATTATGTTCTGCTTATCATATGTTTAATATGACCACCATCACGTCTAGCAACTTCTTCAACACGAACTCCTATGTTGTTAATAACTCGACGACACATATCCTCGGTTATCTCGTTGCACGCATCAATGATCGATCAGCACTCACCAGTTCCACCATTGTTCGAGGATATTTAGAGAAATTCTTCTCCTTTAGAAATCCCCAAATAAAATAATCATTCTGATTCAAATCAGGACTATTCGGCCGCCAGTTCTGTCCATACGCAAAACGATTAGAAAATCGCAACATGTTTAGATAACGTTCAATGTTCACTGTCTGTTCAAAAAACAACGATCCTATTACTTTGTGACTTGTACCATAATTCTTGGAACGTGATGCACCTCTTCAAGTGTAGATTTTCGGTAGCCCTAAAACGCACATTTTGTTTATTAACAACCCCGTCTAGGTGAACATGTGCCTCATCTGAAAACCAAACGTTGTTCAACAATAAGTTTGGTTCACATCCAATCAGCGAATGCCATTCTTTGATGTTTGTTGCCAACTTTTATTTTAGGCAATACTGTTATTATGTACGGATACAAATTCAAATCTGTTTTTAAAATTCGCTACACAGATCGCCTAGAAATCCCAAGTTGTATTGCTGCTTTTCTTGTTGATTTCCTCAGGCTCCTCAGGAACGCTGCTCTGACAGATTTGATATCCTGCAGAGACCGAACATCGGCAGGTCGTTCGCGCTTATTTTCAAATACTGAATCATCACTATTAAATTTTTCGTAAAGTCTATGTACTTTTTTTAAATGAGGGCGACCACCACGTTTGAAAATGTGCACGAAATCGTCTTTGCGTAAGCAACACACTTTTAGTTTCAGTAATAAACAACAGTCTTTACGCGCTGTTAAGTCTGTTTTCCTTTGTCAGCTATCTTGGAACAATACAAACAGCGGACTCGGAAAGATAAGAAACTAGTATTCATGAACTATCACTTTTGCCAACATAAAATGCATTAATGAATGTATTCGTTTAGGTTAACAAATGTTGGATCATTTCATGCGTCACCTGTAATTTTCTGTAGTTAGATACGATAATCAAAATGACGGACATACTTCAGATTTTTTGGTTCAATTTGAATAACATATGAAGCATAATCGTTTGGATTCTTCATTAAATACATCCCTTATGTAACTTAGAATTAATTCGAAAGTTAAAAAAAAAAATTACAAACAAAAAAATGATTTATTTTTGCTCCCGATAATAACACATTTTTAATATTAAAAAATAAACACTCAAGCACTTAGGTCTTCATTGGAAGAAAATATACACAAAATATTTATTTTAGTAATTTAAATTTTAGTTCAAGTCAAATTTTCTTTCATGGATTATGCTTTTAAGCCATTTTCGGCGTAAACCTTTCTCGATCTACTTAGATCTCTTCTTCCAAAAGTTTGTAATTCCACACACAGAAAGATATCATGTAGAAAGTATAGCCTTAAATAGCCTACACGTGCGACTTTTAGCTTATGAATGATACAAATGTTACGCTTATGTAAGTTACACCAAATAATTTATCTTGTAAAATTTAATGATGTCTTTTATTTCAACATAATACAGTCAACTCCCGATTATCCGCGAGTGGTTTAACAGCGATGTTTCTCGGGAAAAAATATAGTAAGCTAAACATTTAAAGTTTTTTCATCGTTTTAAGGCAGGTTTTACTCCTTCATTCGTTTGCTACTTGAATGTGTAGTTTTGAATATGATAATGTTGAAGTTCATTGTGGATATGACATGACGATAATTCATTGTGCGATATTATTATGCTACGCAAACTACGAAGTTCAATTAAAAGAAAGTGTCTTCAGTCACTAAATCAACAATCAATTGCGTCTTATTAAGAAAAAAATCTGAAAAAGTAGAATGCACAATTTATTATTATTTTTTTTAATGTCTGTATTTTTCTCTCGTTAGCTAGAGTAAGTAGCTTTAATAAGTTTTTATTAATGCATTACGTAGTACATACACTACAATCTATTTACGTACAGTATTAATTATAGTAAAAATTTGTTATGTTAATACATATTCTGAATAAACTTACGGATATTACTTTTACCAGGTACGGAATAATTTAGTATTCTATTACATTATACGTTAATATAATAGTGCGTGTAAATACTGCACTGCAGTACAATCATTTTAACACATATTACTCCATTAAATTTTATTTTTTGGTCAAACGTCATTTTGTTGTGATTTTGGGTTATCCGCGATCCTCTTTCCAGTTATCGCAGATAATCGAGAGTTGACTGTACTTTATTTGGTTCCTTTCACTTTCCCTAATACTTTGTTAGTCCTTTCTATGATTACAAAGTTATTTAATAAAGATATTTTTTAGGATCATATACAAGCTAAACAAGCTAAACGAGCTTTCAGTAAGAAATATAATTTGTTTACATCAAAAATTAATTTAAATGTCTGGAAAAGATTTTTGAAAGTGTATGTTTGGAGTGTCGCTTTATATGGAAGTGAAACTTGGACAATCGGAGTATCTGAGAAGAAAAGATTAGAAGCTTTTGAAATGTGGTGCTATAGGAGAATGTTAAAAATCAGATGGGTGGATAAAGTGACAAATGAAGAGGTATTGCGGCAAATAGATGAAAAAAGAAGCATTTGGAAAAATATAGTTAAAAGAAGAGACAGACTTATAGGCCACATACTAAGGCATCCTGGAATAGTCGCTTTAATATTGGAAGGACAGGTAGAAGGGAAAAATTGTGTAGGCAGACCACGTTTGGAATATGTAAAACAAATTTTTAGGGATGTAGGATGCAGAGGGTATACTGAAATGAAACGGCTAGCACTAGATAGGGAATCTTGGAGAGCTGCATCAAACCAGTGAAATGACTGAAGACAAAAAAAAAATACATACTAAGTAAAAAGTTTATAAAAATATATACTTCACCTCGCCCACACACACGCGCGCGCACGGGTAATTTATATCAAGTACCTTGTAAGCACTTGTAATTTTAATATTAAATTAAACATAACACCGAACCAAAAGGACAAAATGTTTTAAGCGGTATTTTCAAAAAAGGGAAAAAATTAAAAGTTTAAAGTTTGAAAGAACTGCCTAAATTTCGTTTATTCTATACTAACAGAAAAACTATTACTATTATTTTTCTTCTAAATTCTTCCTCATAAGTTATCAAAAACAAATCTAACATAAAAATCGATGACTGTACTTGGAAGACAGATAAAATGTTAGTCTATAAAACAATAATAGATTTAAATTTTTCTCCTGATAATGACGTATTACTGAAAGAGCTCAATTTTATTATTTTTTGTAGTTCAAATTCTTTTAATTATATTTTACTTCTTTATTCCAAAGATAGCATCTAAGAAATTCATCTTGATTCCACCGAAACTAATAGGTAAACAGGTTTGTATAAAATATAAGATAAACTTTAATTAAATTATGATTCTTGAATAAACCAACGTATACAGAAATAAAACTTAAAGAAGGTTTTTTTTTACAAAAGAAGAAAGCTAAGTTTACAAACAAAAACTGGAGTGGTTCTCAAATATTCTACCATTCAAAACTCTTTTGCTGTAAGAAATAGAAGGTGGGTGGGTGGTAGTACTGAATTATTTCTTGGGAGTCTTTTAACAAAATCTTTCAATCCTTTTAAGGATTTTTATTTTTGTGATATTTTTACATACAAGGCTTATATTATAATAAGAACAATATACTAAATCTTTTTTGTGTTTATTAATTTATTCCATTCAGCCAAGTTAAAAATAAAAAGGAGATCTAATGAAAAACGCCACAGGTGAATTATACAATACAAAAAACTGCAAAATAAGTCCATAAAAATAAATTAAAATTTATAGACCAGAATTAAATATAAAAATAAAATCCAACTGTATCCTGAATACCAGTATTTAACGAGTAAATCGTTAACGGAATTCTATACTGTGTTAAGGAATTAGTACTGTATTATGAGGAATTAGTATAGCGTTATTTAATTGACATAATTAGAATATTTATTGTCTATTTACGTCTACGTAAATCTCTTATATAAAAGAGAATGTCCGGAATGATTTACTGACTCATAATCAACGTACAACTAAATAGGTAGAGACTTGAAATTTTCAGAGTACCTTCGTGTCTTTAAGTAGGCGTGCACTAGGATTTTGCGAAATTTTGATTTTTGCGGGGTTATAATCGATAAAAACTAAATTTCATGTTTTAAAAAAAAAACATTTTTTTTTTTATAACAACGCTATCTGTTGGGCGTAAAAGTAACATACGCTATACTAAATATTTTACGATTCCATTGCAATGTTTCCGATATGTGTGTCCGCTATAGACTAAAAACTACTGGACCGATTTACCCGCGGGAAAGAAGGGAGAAAGGGAAAAATCGGAAAAGCGAAATAGGGGAAAATCGAAAAAGGGAAGAGGGTAAAAAGGGAAGAAAGAGAAAATGTAAAAAGAAAAAGAGTAAAACGGGGAAAACGAGATGGAAAGGGAAAGAAAAAAGAAAGAGGAAGGAGAAAGGGAAATAAGGAAAAGAGAAACGGGAGAAAACGGGAAGGGAGAGCGAAGCGAGCCATGACCCTCTGATCGTGACGGGAAGCGCAAGTAACCATTGAGCAAGGGCGAAGCCGTGATGGGGATGCTAGATTTGGGACTGTAATATATTTTTTGTTTATCTTTATTGGACTTTTATATCGAACTATTTTAATTCATTCATAAAACGGATCGGTCTAACAAATATCGTTCAATTTTCTTATTTTCCTTTTTTTTGTTTTCCATTATTTAAGTTTTGGGCAACATTCATTGTTTATCGTATATTCCTTCACTATTTTTTCAGAAAAATTTTATTTACCGTTTTATCAGGATTTAATGAAAATCTAAATATAATATTGTTCATTAAATATTTTTTTTATTTATAAAAAAATAAGTTTGCTATTAAAAAAGCATTGCGAGTGAAGGAAGCTACGTCTACACTGTGAGCAAAGTCGCGGCGGGGTACGCTAGTAGAAAATAAAAGACTATATTCTTTATTTTACATTATTGTTTTACTTCGTTTTATTTAAAAATATGTTTTATGTTCAAATTACACGCAGTTGTTTACTTGTGCGCAACTGTAATTCTAATGGACAATATGAATAGTTCACTACATTTATTCATTTTTATTTGTGTTTGAGAATATATATCTAATTGTTCCATAAAATTATAATTATCCTGAATTAAACATTTTAATTATGCATCAATCAAAAATTAAAAACTTTTTTCTAATTAAATTATAAACTTTCTTTATAACTAATAACTTTTTAATGAATACCAGACTTATTAGAATAACTTCGAAGTTTTAGTCCCTCCATAAAATCTATCCTTTCCAGTGAATTACATAAGGTGATGGAAAGAATTGTACAAATATAGATTGAAAATAACTCAACTATAAATAATAACTAAGTAAACAAAATTATTATTAAAAAAAATTATTTATTTTTTTTATTCCTTAAGTGATTTTACTAGTTCCACAAGTCTCACGTAACTTATTACAAATTTTTAAATCTACAGGAGCTTTCTCAAAAAGGCTCTACTATGAATAATGAGCCTTCATAATTGAGACGACGGTTGATCATATCGCATTTCATACCAACCACATTTCCAAATCGTGCCTCAAAATGATATCCATGCTTCTTAACATACATATTTGTATACATTAATACGTATAACAAAAATAATTTTATGGCATCAAAAACATAAAAGTTAATACTACTAAACCTTACATACTCTCGTTGGCACTTCCATGATTAGTTTTAATAAGAAAAAACAAATGATATCTTTATTACAGTGTGATTAAAAGTGTACACCTTTATTACGAAGGTAAAAACAATGGATCTAAAATAAGGATGAAGGGAAACTCTTACAAGTCGTTCAATAAACCAATTCCAATGATCACCGAAGTTAAACAACTCCGGATCCAATTTTTCTTTAAATGGGAAATTCTCGATGCTAAAATTTAGCACGTATCGGCCATAGGAATCGATTTCACTTAAAAGTTACAAAAAAGAAAACTTTTATTTCAAACTAAAAGTCTGTTCTATCAACTCAGTGACATCAAAAGCATTTTACTGTTAGATATACATAAGCATGAGGCAGTAAGTGTGCGCGCGTGTGAAAAAAAATATATATGTGTGTGTATAATAAAATTATATATATACTAGCGGACCCGACAGACGTTGTCCTGACGCGGAATTATTCTGTAATAAATGCACACACGAATTTGCACAATGTATATTTTTTAATTACACTTCAAAACATTATTTCAATAAATAATAATATAATATACTATTTCTCAATATCCGCACAATTCTAAACGCGATCGCAGTGCTGCCTACTTGTTACTTAATCAGCTGTGATTTTGTTTACATTGGCAACGGCCAATACGGGCTCTTTGTGATTGGTCGTTGTGTTTGACAGCGGCCATCTTGCATTGATCTGATTGGTTTTCCTTTGTTTACATTTCCATCTTAGCCTTAGTTTTCTCGCGATTTTTTTCTAACACAATAATAACACAAAATTACGAAATATTTTTCTCAATTTGATCGCAGCACCAACTGTCGGGACAAACTAAAATTAAAATAGAATATTATTGAACATTCGATACTGCGATGGTAGCACAGTCTGCCGGATCCAATGTAGAACATTCCAAAATCAACAGCTACTTATAAATAAAAAAATAATTAAAAAACATTTCCCGGTGGAAATGTTTTAAATTGTGAATCTAAACCATTCTCAAATCCCCTTGAACACACACAAAAAATTTCATAAAAATCGGCCCAGCCGTTTAGGAGGAGTTCCGTTTCATACACACGCAATAGAAATATATATATATATATATAAAGATATAATATATTAAAATTATTTTGAATTTAATGGAACCTGTTATACACAGGAAAATACTTTACCTATGGGTTTTCCATTATCCACTGTAATGGCGGAGATTCGTCTGCAAGATTTTGAAAGTAAAGTAGTTCATGATATATAAATCAAGTACATAAAATTTTAGTATGGGTGAGACATGTGGATGATCTTTTAGTTATATATGAACCGATTATAAATAACGAATATGAAATAATTTTAAATAAATTGAAATATTATCATGAAACATTAAAATTTACATATGAAATAGAAACAGAAATAGAAATATGAAATAGAAAAATAAATTACAAAATAAAAAACATATCTCAAACGAAATTTATGAACAAAAATTGTAACCATCCTTGATCTAAAAAAATAATATTTTTAACAATATGATAAAGAGAACAGTAAAATACAAAAATGATAAAAAGGAACTGCATAACAATATAAACAGTAAAAAGAATATTGCTGTAAAAGATGGATATGATAACTCAGCGATAGATAATATATATAAAAAAAATAATTCAAAATATATAATAAAACAAACATCACTACATTAAAACCCATAAATGAGAACAAATGTAAGGAAAATATTTATATAAATTACTCTTACACTTATAAAATTATAGAAAAATTCGTTAATGAACATAATGATAAAAAATATAAATCAGCTAACAAACCCGATAACTATGTAATCAAATATCTAAACTATTATACTAATAAAATAAAAAATAAATATGATTTTTCTACTATTTATAAAATAAAATGCAATAAGTATGAAAAATATGTATTGGAAAACAAATAGGTCTTTTAAGGATAGATTTAATGAACATTTTAGATCGTTTAAAAATAAAAAAAAAACAGGTTTTCAAATGTAGTTGACAATTTAATAACCAATAAACGTACTATAACTTGTTTGGAAAATAATTTAGGAATAATTGAAAAATTAAATACCGACTACGAAAATAATAATAAAAAATAAGAAATTTTAGAAAAACTTTATATATGCAAATATAAACGTGAATCTGCACGTATATATATAAACCTCATGAATCTGCAGACAGAATTTTGTTGGAGACATTCTTATAAATTTTATTTAAGTTGGTAATACGTTTGATAAGATTTTAATAAAATTAAATAATTTATTACAGTACTGTATTAACATGTAAAACAACATCGAACAAAATTTTAAATAATTTTTAGTAAAAGATTTTTTACTTTAATTGCAATTTTAGTAGATGTTTTTAAATTTTCTTAAAGATTTTTTTACTGTACAATGTATGTTCTGTAAATGTTTAAAGATTTTATATTTTCCTCAATAACCAAAGTTATAAAAAAGTAATAAAGTGTAACGATGTTGCATGACAGTTACATGTATAAATGAAAATAAAGATAAATCAGAAAAGATTACTGAGGATGGGCTTATGCCTGAAAGCGCTATAATGTAAAGAAAATAAAGGTAAGAATGTTTCTTTAATTCTGTACTTGAAGGATGGGCTAAAATTCAATATATATAGGTAATATGTGTATGTATGTGTATATATATATATTTTTCATATATAATATATATATATATATATATATGAGTGTGTGTGTGTGTTCGCACACACGCGTGGTTACAAATCTGTAAAGAACGACTGAGGGGAAGGCAACTGTAACAAATTCACATACGTAGAGTTTCTCCGGTTTATAAAAAATTGCGTTACTAAATGAAAGATAATTAAAATGAATAATTTAAAAATTGTTATAGAAAGCTGTAAGGAATTTAAATCAACCAATTTAATAACAGTTAACACATAATTATTCAAATATGATAATTAACAATAAACAAAAATCTAACACCCAAAAGAAAAAAAGTTATAATTCATAAACTCGATTAAAAACTGATTAAAAATATCGATAAAATAAAACGGCAATAAATTAATAGGACCAATCATAACGGATAACTGCTATATTTCAAATCAGTAAGATCTAATTTAAACTAAACTACAATGGTACAATAATAAAACGCATCTATTAGCCGGAGGAAATTAAAATACATTGATATACGGCGTAGTAAAATATACCTTGAACAGTGAAAAAACGAAATAAAAAAAAACTAAAAGCAAGAGAAAGAAAAAAAGATAATAAATCTATTGGTATATCTTACACTGTATTTATTTTGTTATATTTATTTATTGAATCAGATATTATCTAATCAGCAAAAAGAGATTTGCATTGCCCCTCAGCAGCTGAATGTAACGGAACTAAAGGCCAGTAGATCGTAATTCTGTCATTTATTATAAAACTAAATCTATAAACAACGGTATAAAAGTAGGTATTTGCAGTATTTAAAACAGAACACATAAGTCACTCCCTATTTAAATTCAACTCGCTTACTGATTTACTATTTTAAATCATCTCCTTTTTATTCTTTTTTATTTATTTTACTTTTCTTTTCATAAAAATACAAATAAAACAAGAAACTAAATAATTAATTATCAGTTACATGCATTTGAATATTTAAAATTTCTTCTTAATAATTGCACGATGCAACTATTAATATTCAATATGTACTTAATTACTTTTTACTGATATACATATTGTTATAAAGAATCATTTTATCGATGTTATCGTTTTAAATATATCAAATCGTTCTGAAGAATTCAAATAGTACACGGTAAAAGTACCCTGCTTATACGTATATATAAGATGGCAAATCTAATTGTTTATCTATACAATTAGAACAGAAGCAGTACTGGTTTTGTTCTCGATTTTCAACAAAGATGCAACTATTTTTAATTAATCTATAGTGTTCAAAAAGTGATGCTACTTTATGGGAAAATGAGTAAGTTATAATAGTTGTAGAAAGTGGCCTCCATTAGACGATTCACATAATTGAAAAAAAGTCGCATGCTCTTAAACACATATTGTAACATTTTTTGAGGAATAGCAGCGACACATAGTTCAATTTCGCTCGGAAATTCGGTAATGGTGCGAGGGTGAGTTCTATAAGCGGCATTCTTAAGGTATCCTCAAAAGAAAAAGTCAGGAATGGATAAATCAGAAGACCGAGGGGCCACAACCCCTTCGAAATCACTTGTCCGTGAAGAAAACAGTGATCCAAGAAAGTCATAGTATTATTGGCTGTATGAGCCGCGTCGTATGGGGTCGTATAGTGGTGAACGCGTCTTCCCAAATCAGCTGATTTAGAAAACGAGAGTTCCAGCGTTCAAGTCCTAGTAAATTCAGTTATTTTTACAAGGATTTGAATACTAGATCGGGGATACCGGTGTTCTTTGGTGATTGGATTTCAATTAACCACACATCTCAGGAAAGGTCGAACTGAGACTACACTTCATTTACACTCATACATATCATCCTTTGAAGTATTATCTGTAAGGTAAATACCGGAGGCTAAACAGGAAAAAGAAAGGTTTCTTGGGACTACCACAATATGCAGCTTGCAAGTCGATCTACTTTTCTCATGTTAGTATTTTTGGTCGACCACTTTTGGCTGCATCTGTCTGTCACATTCCTCCTCTCATCGAACTTGTCGTACAGCCGTTTGATGGAGGACTTGTTTGGTGCATCCACACCATTCTTTTTTGTGAAGGGATCTGGGTCTGGGCATAACTGGCTCATCATGTATTGGAAGACAATGAATATTCTTTGCCGCATTGTGTAACCATTTTTTCCTCGAATTTCCTCAATTAAACAAGCAAAAAAAGAAGGAAATATTCTTCCATAAGGTTGCGTCACCTTTTGATACGTAATTATGTTATGTATTAATTGTTTTTATACAACACTGACTATAAAATATATTGTAATAAATAAAATATTTGTTGCTGTTATTTAAGAGCTATTTATATCATTAAGTAAAATGTTATTTCTTTGAATCAATGATTAATAACAAATTAGAATTTATTATTTCATAAAAATAAATAAGAGGATAGGTTTCCGTAATATAACAATATCAAAACAAACACGGTAATAAAATGTACATGAAAAAAAAGGAATAAATAAAATTAATTGTAATATAATTGTTTATGAAAATAATATAATTAATAAATAATTAAGTTAGAAACTGCAGAATCATATTTTTAAATCTCCGGATTACTTTATTACAAATAATAGAATATAAAAAAAGAATTACCTAACTCCTTTATGAGATGTTTCGCAGATTTCATTATTACATTTTTCTAGTAAATAAATAAATAAATATCTATATACTATACACTATGGCTAATGAAAAATTATTTTTCTCAATTATTAATTAATTTTTTTGAGCATAAATTAGTAAATAATTTGTTGTTTTTTTTTTGTTTACATAAACGTCATGCACTTTTTGAATTTGAAACTGAACGAAAGGCACCCCTACCAATAATGCACTTTAATTAAATTTTTATTGATTTACCAGGAAACAACGCCCCATTAGTAATAAATTTAATTGGAAGCGTTTATATTATAAATACAATCATTAGTATCAATAAAATTGAAAAAAAGATATAAATAATAACCACACTGACACCACTGTACTATATCTTTAAAAAAAAATCGTAATTATCTATAAACAGTGAGAATGTTTAAAAGTTTTTGGCGGAATATTATTTTGTACAGAAATTAACATTTACGTCTTGGAATATATTTCTGAAGATAAAACATAAAAACAAATAAAGTAATTAAATAAGGTCCATAATTTACTAATAACAATCCAACAGCCAATTTAAAAAAGTTCATTTGTTATTTTACATAAATAAACATTACGATACTTCGAAAAATTTATGAAAATTACTTTTTCTGAACTCAATAATTATCTAAAGTGAATTAAACAATTAAATAAAAGTTATTAGTAAAACAAAAAATACAATTCACAAAAATATAAATAAAAATTTTAATAAAAAGTAAAACTATAAATAAAACGATTATTTTAATAGTATTCAAAAATAAAATTATCAATAAATTAAAAAAAATAAAAAAATAACACAATAATTTAAAATATTTTTTTTTCCTAAAAAATAATGCAACAACCCACAAAAAATTTATCGAATCGTTGAAATTATCTCAAATTTTACTTCACGACAGCATATAATAAAAATAACTATTAACTAAACAAAAGTTGGCCACTTTTGTTTAAATACAGTATATAATAATGGTAATATAGCATATAAAAAAAATCTTATTACAATGATATATATACATATATATATTAATACATATTAATTACAATGAAAAAGTATTTACGCAATATTTTTCTTCTCTCACAATTTCAAATTAAAAGAAGATATTATAAATTAAATATTGAATTTCAAGAAACATTTAACTAATTTTGAGACAGTTCCTGTATTTATGCTAAGCTTTAATATTAAATCTAATATCTTCTCTAAGTATTCCATTAAATTTTGAAACGGATTAATTTATATATAAATTTAATAAAAAGCTGTAAGATGAAATTCTCTAAACTTTTCATAAAGATATCCTATATAACTTTGTTTGTACGTTGTACTCCTACATTATCTGTATACATAATATTAAAACAATTTTATATAAACAAATGTCTAACTGAAATGAATATTTAAAAATCCATTAAACAATGAATATAAAAGTAGCCCAGATATTCCCAGCCGTAATCTAATGTAAATTTCAAACTTTCGTTGTTTTTTTTTTTTTTTTAAATATTACATCTTATTTGCGATGATAATCTTCAGTCCACAGAAGCACGTGTATTATATGCCTATATTTTTACGGAAATGTATGGACACGAGGAACATCGTTTACTAGTCCCCTCTATCTTTGCTATGACAAGAACTCTCAATTGCATAATACGCGAGGGAGAGAATCAACATTCCGCGGCAGAAACAATCCGGTGAGAGGAGAATGGAATTTCAGGTACCACGACAACGATCAACTGCATGAGTTCAGTAAATATGAACCGCCTACCACCATTTTAACGTTTATTCTACATTTGTGTGCACCCACGCGCACGTGTTATTAAAAAAGATTGACGTACCAAAAGTTAATTTAAATACTATTAATAATATAAAGATAAATATATTTGTACATTAAAAGAATAAACGGTATTCACTTCATCCATGTTATTAATTTACGAGATACTTTTGATAAAATCTGATGAAATATTATTCATATACAATAAAGGCAAATTTTATTAATCGCCTAAATACTTGTACAAGTGGTCTATAATATCGTTAAACCATCAGATATTTTCCATTAAAAATTCACTTGGATGTACATGAGATGCCATAACCAGAAAGCTTGTAGGTGATGATAGGAGATAAAATAACTCCTGAAATCGGCGTAGCCATTTTCAAAAAGCATTCTACAGCAAGCTTACTGATTAAATGATAATAAATATTGTGTTTTCCCACGCCTTATACACTAAATCAAAAATACAACAAAATGTTGGCATGCCAAGGTTTATAGAATTATAACTATAGAATTTTATCCTTACAAGAGAAAATTTTATTCTTCACCTCAAAAAACCTGGTTGTATAACGGAACACCATTACACTAAAGGAAAGCAACTATTTATTATTAGTACTTCTTGTGCCTCAGATGTTTTACATGCATACAATCGTAAGTAAGGCTGGGACAAAATTATATAAGGCAATAGATTAAAATACCCCTTCTCGCGAGAAACAATTTCTTCTATATGCATTCCTTCTTCCAAGCGGAGGAATATTATAATTTACTGTAAACAAAATTCCTCAAAAGCAATCAATATTTTACTCTCCACTGTAATTTCATGAATAGAAAAAATCCTTTCTTATTATTCAATTTGTGCAACAGAAAAATTAACATTAAAACTTATTTCCATAAAGATGCTGAATTCGTATAGGAAATTTGTATGGTAATCCACTCCGTTGATAGTTTTTCCCTGATTATAGTAGGATTTCAGCTCCTGTGTATAAATCAATGTTTGGTTTATAGGTTTTATCGTATATCTGGGGAAGTGCTGTGTGTTTTATCAATTAATACAAATTTAATTTTTACAATTAATATGAAGCGTCTCTTAAAAGTAAGCGTAATTACCATGACAAATTATGAGGTTGATGAGATTTAGTAAACGCTAGGATTTTAGAACAGAATGTAATGGAAACGTAGCAGGAAAGGTGAGAACCACCCTTGTACTTAAGTTTTGCACATCGTTCAATTTCATCCGAATCACAGAAATTATCAAAAAGATTGTTGTCTATAGAATATTTCGTAGAGGAAGGTGTTTATATAAAGATTTGGAATATTCAATAATTGGTTAAGGAAGATAAAGAATTGTTAATGGTACATCATGTAGGTTATAAGGGAATCGTGAAAAATTTACGTGAAATGTTTTCTTGGTTCGTCCACGAACAGATGATTTCCAAAGAAGATTGGGTTTGAATGCGACTATGAAGTGATGAGGATTATTCGTGAGCATATAATTTAACTGATATTTGTTGGTTTGTTGTAGAATTTCTCAGATCTATGTTCACAAGACTAATTTAATTAGAACAGAGCGCTAGAAGAAATATATAACTACAAAAATAATGAGTTTAGTATTTTGTTTTTACTTTAATAAAAACCAGTTGACGAACTTGCTAGAATCATTCCTGTGCTTCTTATCTACTGATAATGTATTTCGAGTATGCAAATTGTAACGGACCGAGCGTCTATCTAATAAAAACGTACATAGCTTATACAGTAAGCAAAAAAATAATGTTCTAGGAAGAAGACGATAACTGATGTGGCCGCTGGGCTAGGTACGGTAGGGATAGTTAGGGCATCGCTGGAACTATTCCCCTATAATAACGGGGGTCTTTCCCTCCGGATTACGGATAGACAACTTTATCAGAAACAAAAGAAAAGATTCTCTTTTCACTAGTTATTAACACAACTTGACTTCCAATATTTTTTTAAGATTTTTATTCGCACATCTTCTGCCAACAGTTTACCAATAAAGTAATTGCTTTATTTAAAACTGTTTTTTTACTGTTACTGGTGATAAACTATCACTAAAATCAGAGACGTTAACTTTAAAAAAAAATCTGTAAATTTTAAGAAACATAAAAGTTACTCAGTATAGTTATAATTCTGATGTAGCGATCAAAACGAATGAATAATTCTTATTAAATAATCTAAAGATTAGCCACACAAATGAAGGAAATGTATTATTTTTCACAAACGAATTTGTACAATAAAAAGTAAACAATTCCGCTGTATTCTAAATAACTATAAATAAAGAATATAAAATTTGTTCACAACCGCTTTCCGTTAAATAAAAGAAGATCTAATAACAACAATACCAAAAGATATATATAAAAAGGGTTTATTTAAGGGATAGTATGCTGGTTACTTAAACTAGTTACGGTCTGTTAATTTTTCCAGAGGTCAATCCGCCAAAGGGCAGAGCAAAGCCGGTTTGCCTCGTGCCCTCATACGATTGAGCAAAGAGGGATAGTGGAAAAGGTGGGAGAATAGGACTGTAAGGGTAGATGGCATTGAGGGGTTGAGTTCGCACGTATCATCGTGAGGGTACGTGACCAGGAGCAATCATTTTAACGGCTCCACTTCCGGAGGGGAGAAAACAGGAGGAAACAACTACGTACTCTCATTCAACGTACTGTAGTTGTAAAAGCGTGGCGTTAACATATATAAGAAGTGTATTTTACACGTTTTAAAACATGTTTTTAACAATATTGTCACATTTCCGTTACCATTTACTTTAATTACACGTCATTTATATGAAATAATAGAGAAAATGAAATAACGAGTAGAGAAAAAATGATTTATAGCAATAACGACCTTCTTTGTTTATTCTTTTAAGTACAATACAATGTACGTATTGTTAAAATTATTTATAAAACTTCATCGTCTGTAATAACTCAAATTCGACATGAGACCACAAAACATAATATAAAAAATCTTATGTGAACAACACATGATTTCCTTGTACATTGTAAATTACATACACACATTTTTTTTAATGAAAAGTACAAAAAAATTTATTTCATTAATAATTTCTGATATTTGATAAATTTTTTTACTGTTATTATTGAATAATTATTTATTATACAAATTTTTTTTACAATAAGAGGTTAATAATTATTAATAAATCAATATATTAAAAAAAGGGTAAAAAAATATATATATGTATATGAAGTCGGATTCGAATCGATGTGCCTTCTCTTGTAAAATCCAAATATTTAATTAATTAAAATTTTATTTGGCTATAATTCTGAAACCAATGAAAATAAGTACCATATGATATATGTGCGTTTTTACCCGCGTTATAACGTCTATAATGTTTGATGTCATCTAACAAATAACGAGAAAAATAGGCCATATTAATGTTTTAATACAGCGAACAACAAAATCAGAATATAATTAAAAGTTTTATTTGTTTTCTTTAAGCATTATCATTGATACAAGCAACTCTATTATAAATAATATAATTCTAATAAAATAATGATGAAATACAGTATAATTAAATGAGGTACTAAAAATAATAATAAAGAATTCAGATAAGAGAAAGTAATAATAATAATAATAATAATAAAACAAAAATGAGAATATTGCTTTGAAGTGTTTATTTTGACAGATAATAAAAATTGGTAGCGAAAAAATTAGATCATATAATACCATAAAATACTACATCCTTAATAATGTTCTAATAAAACCTAAGTAGGCTACGGCTCTGTCCGTTAGCTCATAGTGTATCGTAGATTTGTATACATTATGATCAATTTTAAGGGGTGGGGGCGCCGTGAACACAACCTTGTTATCGTGCTGCATGTTTTTATGTACGTATTTATCACGCGTAGAATAGTACAGTATAAGTTTTATATCCAATTCTGTACGTCAGCGGCAATTTAAACCAATGATTCATGTATTATACGAAATGTCTACGGGTTTACTACTATATTAGTATTAGATATATTACTGTTAGGACCAACAGACCAGCTGTTGTTATATACCGTTTCACGAATTCGTAGCCACCAATTCAATACGACTATCAGACATGCAATATTACATTATTATCTATTAAACTATACCTACTTACAACCAATCAACTCAATGCAAAAAAATAAAAAATAATAAAGTTACTTCCTAAGAGATAAATGTATTTCCTTTTTTCCTTTATTTATAACCAACACTTATTTATTCACTCAACAAGTCTAAATAATATTTATTACTATAAAAAAATAATACATAAATAAAAAGATAATACATATCCTGGAACATAATTTAAGTTTAATCAAATGATAAGTTTCAATTATATGTCATAAATATGTCAAAAATATTCATATAAAATAGAAATTTTGAAAAATTACCAACATTAAATATTAAAAAATTTATTACTTAATTTCTTCAATATACAATAATTTTTTTTTCAGTATCAATATAACTTTTTCACAAATATTTATTTACCCATTATCAACATAAATAACTATTCAATCTTTGTAATAAAAAGAAAAATAATAATTTTTTTCTTATAAAAGTCGTTTTTTTTTAATGCGAAATGAAATATTGTTCAACACAACCTATTATGAACAAATACGATTATATTATGTGGACAGTTAATACTGAAAATGTGTTTACACTTTTATTTTGGAAACTATAAAACTGAAATAAAAACTACAAAAAAAAACCGTTAAATTTATCAAATGTCACATATTTTATTATTCTTTGTAACCCCTTTTAAGGACGTTACTTATTGAAATACAAAAACGCTAAGAAACTAATTTAAAAAAGAAATCATTATTATTGAACACTTGACGAAAAAAAATCTATATTAACAGGATGAAATTTAAAAAAAACATCGTACTGAAAAAATACGACGTTGTCTTTGAACGTGTACTTTACAAAAACATTTTTTACGTTTTTTTTTATCAATTGAGATGTACGATCAATACAATTTACATGTCTTTTACAGTATTAAAATTTGGTTTGAATTACCTTCATTTAGGTAGTTCCAGATAAAATTTAATTACATTATAAAACAATTAAATATATAAAATATAGATGTATAATATATATTTTACATTATATTATACACATTAGGAAGGAACTTTCAAAGAAACGAAGTTTAATGTGACCTATAAGAGATCTGCTTCGGTTAATTACAAATAGTATATCAACTTTCAATCTAACCAATAAATCTTAATAATAATTTATACGATTAAAATCAAAGAGCCAGTAAATATAGTAAAAACTAAATATAATACACGTAAACGAGATAGAGGAAGCAGATAATCGGCATTATAATTTTGAATTTCAGAATAGATATTTTCATTATTTAAACATTACAAGATTTTTTTCTCAGATACGTAATGTGCAACTAATCTTTTAATTTTCTGGTATTTTTGTAAAATTGGTGACTTATTTTATTTTGTAAATCTTGTTGGACCTTAATCAAGTTTCAAAATATCGATTAATAAAAGCAAATATTAAATATATAAACATTTCTTTTATAATTTTAAAAGTTGTAAATGTTTATCATGTTAAAAGTTGTAAATTATGTAGAGAAAAATATACGTTTAAACAAAACATAATTTATTTTCTTGACAACTATCTCAAAGAGTCTTTCATATGGATGCATTTTCCGTACTCTTATACATTTGAGACCTAACAGACAATATTTGACAATTTTATCTCTAAAATAATCTGTTATTTATTATGTGCGCTGTATATTAATGTACCGTATGCATTAATATATTATGTATGGGATGTGTATAGTACGTGTACTGTATTAACACTATATACAGTTTTGTGCAAATTAATATGAACAAAAGGTAATTTTTAGTTAGTTATGTTGTATGACTGATTCCAGATGTAGTACAGTTGTTTCCTTCCAATTCAAATATTGCCTGATAATAACTTGTCTTTTTTGAGATGTTTTGTGTATTGCTTACCTGTTTAATTTTGGTTTCTTCAAGTGCAAGTGATCTTGTGATTTCAATAAAAAATTTAGAAAAGTAGCGATATGGATTTAAATCTTAAGAAAAGAAACAAAATAATAACACTCAATGAACATACTCGTATGACTCAAAGACAGATAGCAGTAGAGTGTAAATAAGTTTAGATGTATTTTTAATAAAATAATTAGACAAAATTTTGAGATGGGTACAATTTCATCCCAATGAAAGGTTCGCTGTGGAAGAAAACGTAAAACCACCTTAAAAGATGATGCTATTTATGTAGAATAAGTAAAATTAATCCTCAGAAAAATAGTTTTGAGTTACAAAACGTCTTAGAATCAGCTGGTGTGAAAATTCACGATTCTACTGTACGCAGAAGACTTCTGGAAAGCGGTCGCAAGGCACGAAGACCTATAAGAAAACAACTTCTTACGGACGCCATGATGAATAAAAGGCTTCTTTGTAACAAAGGTCTGGTTTCACGATCAAGAAATTAAAGAACTATGTAAAAAAACTTATAAATTAAATGCCTAAAAAAATTTAAATGCTCATTAAAAAGCGATGAGGACATATTTAAAAAATACTGTAATAAACGCTGTGCATTCTTTATATGTAATAAAGTTGATTATTTTTGAAAATATACTTTTGTTCACATTAACTTGCACAAGATTGTATAATATTTATATAAATTACAGTCTGAATACTTATAAGTATTATAAATATAAGCTCAAACAACTATATTAAGAACATAACGGAAAATATTTTTACGGATTAATTTTTATTTAAAATAACTCGGAATGATAACGACCAGATTAGTTCACATCGTAGTTAATACAACTCAATTACCATCACTAAATGAAATATTCGTGGTAACACAGACGTGGGAATAAGGAATATAAATAGATAAACGCTTTACAAATCGTAAGTCATTATTGTCAAGTATTAAATGATTTACTGAAGTTAATGGAAATTTAGTAAAAAAAAATATAAAGTTTTTTCTTTTTAGAAAAAAACACCTCTTTGACTTAATTTACGATGAATTTATCAATTCTTTATGATACTATTAAAATATTTAAATTGAATTTCTAAAAATGGAAAAATCTTCTTTTCTTAAAAACAATACAAAATATTTAATAAGATCGTTTTTTGAAGATAGAATGAGAGTTCTTAACAAATTCAAAGAAAATCGAAACGAAAATACAAATTCTACATAAATTTTGCATAACAAGACGGCTAACATTTATATACTTAATATTTTATAATAAAAAAAATGATCAAAAGAAATATAAACGCTTTCATTCGGTTAACAATTGAAAAGAATTTTAATTTATCTATAAATGAATAACAAATCAGTTTGAATATTTACAATACGAAGATAACTAACCGTGAGTTAAATATCAAAGTTAAGAGATATCGACAACATTTTTACTGATTCATTTTAATTTTAAACAACACTGGAATGATGATCGCCTTAGTTCATATTTACAAACTTACTGACTTGAACGACTCGTTTACTAAAACATTAAAAAAAGAAGCTGCCTATAAATTGACCACAACATTTATATTTTAACCCAACATTTGACGTTTTTAACTCTGTTATAAACAACTTTATAACCGCCATTACAAAAGTATTAAAATGAGACATAAAACGAGCATTCATCATTCAGAATGATAATATCTTTAAAACAAAAAGCCACCACTTATATGCGTACTGGAGAACAAGGATTCAAAACGCATATTATTGCAGTATATGACTATAGCTATTGTATCCGACTTCGCCTTTTGAATTAATAAAACTTTTATAGATTAATAAAAAATAATTATACGGTGACCAAATCGATTAAAAATTACATTTTTAAACACCGTTATCAATCGTCACACATTAACTTTTTTATAATTAAAAATTATGCGAAATGTATAAAAAAAAACACATCGCGACCTAAAAATTAGTCTTTCATAAAATATAAAAATAGTTTGCAACTTTGGTCGAAATTATTTGGGTTGGGAAGAAAGTAATATCGGTTTTCACAAACGGGTAGCTTTCTCATTGTTTTGAAGAAATTTTGCCATTTGATAGTAATCACTTTAAAATCAAATTGTGTTTAATTTTGTTTGCACCGTTAATTTATGGTCAATTTTAACATTGAGTGGGAAAACTACCATTTTTGATAAAGTTTACTTTTTTTTATTTCCGTAAAGGCAAAAAAGCTGCTGAGGCTAACAAAGAGTTATGTGAAATTAATGTTGTTGATTTCCTAACAGAACGAACGTTTCAGAATTGTTTTAAAAATGTCTTTGACTCGTTAAGAAACTTGCTATTTGTGTGCCGCAAGAACTGAAAGATTCATTTAACGCAACGAATTAATATTTGCGATACGCATCTGAAACGAAATGAAGACGACACTTTTTCGAAACTAATCATCACGGTGATGAAAAATTGATCCTCTACAATAACATAAATCAAAAACGATCATGGTCCATGCGAGATGAACCAGCATAAGCCATATCGAAAACTGATTTGGATAAAAAAAAAGATCATGCTGTGGATTATAAAGGTGTTGTGTGTTTTGAGCTACTTCCAAGGAATCAAACGATCAATTCAGATGTTTACTGTCAACCACTAATGAAACTGGAGGAAGCAATCAAAGAAAAACGACCAGAATTGTCAAATCGCAAAGGAATCGTGTTCCGCCAAGAGAATACAAGGCCTCAGACATATTTGGTAACTCGTGGAAAATTACTGGAGCTTGTTTGGGAAACGATATCTCATCCTATAGTGATAAAGCCCTGATCTTGGACCATTAGATTATCATTTATTTCGTAGGATGGAAAATTATTGGGCTTGGTTGGGAAGCGATATCTCATCCTGAAGTGATATAGCCCTAATATTGGACCATTAGATTATAATTTATTTCGAAGTTTGCAAAACTCTTTGAACGGTAAAACGTACACTAATGATGATGCCTTCAAATCGCACTTAGTTCAATTTTTTGCTAATAAGGACCAGTAGTTCTGAGGGCGGAATCATGAAGTTTTCAGAAAGATGGAAAAAAATTATCGGACAAAATGGAAAATATATAATTCATTAAATTTCATTCTATATAAAAAAAAATTGAGTTTACATCACACTAAAAAACCGAAATTACTTTTTTACCAACCCAACACCTGTTTTAACCTTTAAAACCTTTGGATAAAATGAAATCTTAATTAAAAAAATTGTTAAAAGATAGGCTAACATCTTAATTGTGATTAAAAAAATATCTTTTAGAAAAAAGAATTAATGAAATACACGCGCTTCAATTATTATTTTCCATAAATTTATTTTTTGATACACAATCTAAATAAGGAACTAAAAAAAGAAACATCAACTAGGGAAGAATAATAAAAAAATAGTTTTTATAATTTAATCAAAATTTCTTCTATTTGTTGTAACTTAAAATATTTTAATCAAAATCAAACGTAGCTAAATAAAAACTAATTGGTTGTGGCGTAATTACGAATAAGTAGAGAAATAATTATTTGGAGAGCAACATGGCATAGAAAAAGAATTCATTGCTGAAAATATAACAGAAGTAAAGATCGGACAACATAATTTTCCGGAATCATTCGATTACATCTCGAAAATTAATCATTCGATTAATTTATTTACATTATATTAATTCCTATCTTTAAGGAATGGAGAATATTGAATACTGTTGACAATTTTGAAAAACAGTAGGAGAAGGAGTACGAAAAGTGAGTTATATTTAAAGAAATTATTAATTTCTAAGAAAATCATTGAATAATAATAAGACCGAACTCAATAAGGAATAAATCTACAAAATCATATCAAAATAAATGAACTCAAATAATATTCAATCTATTTTCATTGCTAAAAGAGACATAGTAATTACGGAGAATAAATTGATTGCATAAAAAACGAATTCTTCAAAATGATAGTTAAAAAAAGTAATTTATCAATTAACTTTAATTTCCTGTTAACTGAAGAGTATTCTGCAATTTTTCCACATTTAACTAACGGTATTTAGGAAATACCGTTCTGTCACTTTGCACATGGAGAAAATTTTGCACTTTTATGCACACCGTTAATATGTTTCCCCATAGATCAAAGAATGCTCTGGAATTAAAGCCACCCTAGCGCGCGCACACACATACGCGCAGAGAATAAAAAGAGAATGTATAGTAATTAAAGTTTTTTTTTTTAAACAAAATTTTTATGCGTATTATTAAATATATTAAAAAATAGTAACAGAGTACAAAAAAATGGTTTAAAGGAAAATAAGAATAAACAGTAATACTTCGTTATTCATTGATAAAACAATTATTTCCACCAAGATAATTCCACAAATACATGGAACATCTGGTTATTATATGTTTTCCAAGTAAAGTAGCGGTCAGTTACACTCAACCGTATCGCAATTACACGTAATTTGATATGCAAGCAATCTAACATGAAAATTTAATGAAGTATATTTTACCAAGGTTATAATGTATAGAATTTTAACCGAGTATGACGTTAAATTAAAACCACATTAAGAATTTATTTAAAATAAATAATTTATTTACTTGAATTTGTTAACTTATAAATTTCTATATACGACCTGGTTTCACAAATAAGCTTCTATATAAATCTTTTTAAAGGACTAAATGAATAAAATAGTTTCTTTTTTTTACACTATTGCCCAAAAAGGAGTGTAATGTATTTAGGGTGAATGTCTATTATACCGTTGTAGCTCAACGGCTGAACCGATTTAGTTGTATGATCCCTCATTGGAATTCTTACATCACAAAGAGTGTCATAGACGATATAAATATGTATGTATATACATGTTTAAATAAATTTAAAAAATTAGAAAAAAAATTATATTATATACAAATACTATAAAAAAAACTGTCACCTTCACGCTCTTTAATTATCCTATATTAAAGAGCAATGTTTGTCAGAAATGTTTCTTTTTGAAGTCACGTTTTCTAATTTGTAATATTTATCTCTTGTTAATTATAAAATCAACACCAAGAAAATCATTCCAATTATTTTTATTTAATTTTTTTTTTGCTGAATTGCTTTATTTTCAATTAGCTTCTACATTGAAGCATTAAGTAATTCGTATGACAGACTATCACTTAAAATAGGGTCATCCAGTGATAAATCCTCACCGAGTACAAAAACAATATGAATAAATGCTAGTAACTATGAAATAACATAATTTTTGACAGTGCCTTTGAACGTAGTTAAATGTCTTCACACCATTAGTCAAGTTGGGTACGTAAATAGAACAAAATAAATAAAACATTACATAGAAAAATAAATGAAACATTAACTTTAAAATAACCATAGATAAATTATAAACGTAAGCAAAATAAAACTAAAATAGTTATAAGTGTTATCTTCAACAAACCGGATCATCATAATGCTCCATCAACCAGATGAAGCACATGGAGTCTTTTCAGTCTCCTAACGTCCTCCTAGTAAATTCAAAGCCAGATGATTAACATGCTTCTCCAACCTGGACACACATCTGGAAACTAGGCGTTCATCTTCTTCTTGAACGTATGGGGTGCCTATGTAATCGTGGATCTAAGTATTCCTCGCGAACCTAGGCGCGAAGTTCCGTATTATTTAATCTTTGTTCCCATTGAATGATCAAAAAATTTTAAAATAAAATCATTCAATTTTTAAAATTTAATTTTTTTAAAAGACGGCCCGAAATAAAAAATCAGTAGTTTTTTGACGTTATTTTTAATCTACCACTGATTTAAAAAAAAATCGAAATTAAAAATTTAAAAAAGTATTAGTTTTTAATTTTTAGTGATTTTTTAAAAACGCTTTTATTTTTTACAAACACTTCTTTTGTTATTTTATATTGACATTTGTTTTAAATTAAGAGAAAGACAAGCAAAATGAATCCAGCTGTAGCGTATAAGAATACATAAAAAGACGAGCACAGAATAAAAGCCGTTCTCAAGAAATAAAGGCGAGAATTTTGCTTCTTAATGAAAATGTGAAAAAAAAAGGTGCTGAGAAACGACATACAGACTGCTAGCAATTGCACGTGAGTTAAGGCTCTCTGAAACTGCAAACATGGACTACTTTTTTTATTTAATAACTAAAATAAGTTTATCTAAGACATCCTATTTAATTTTCTTAAATTTTCACTTGACAATCCTTTCATTGTATTTTAAATAAGAAAATAAATTTAGCGGAATTTCTAAACTATTCAAGAAATGAAATATATATTCAAATTGTACATAAATACAATTTAATTTCTTGATTAAATAAGGTTACACTTTAGAAACCTGGAAAACCTCATAAAAAGGACCCACGATAGGAACTTCTTAGAATAAATTATAAACGAATGAAGAACATCGTCCTTTCATTGAAGTCGATTAAATAATTTTTTTTTTAATAAATACGAGAAATAACGTATAATCGGATATCATTAAAAACCATGAAAAGACCGCCACTACACTATCCATCAAGTAGTAATTATCATTACAAATACACTAACTGGGTGAAATTTAAACAAACATTTTTATTCAAGAAAGTGGATGACTGTAACAGATTTTTAATTCACCATATTAAAATATATAGAGAAAAGGAAATTTATAAATAATTTAAAACTTACCAGTCCTCAGAAATATTTGTTATAAGAGTGTTAATGTAACGATAAAAAAGTAGTAATATATAGCAGACCTGAGAAAGTTTTCAGAAATATTAGGAAATACTTATCGTTATTTTAAGTAAAACTGAATTACCTGTTTGAAAATATAAAATAAAAAATATCAAACTTTAACACAGAGCAGAAAATATGACGAAAGATATATTAAAAAATTAAATAAATAAAAAATATAATATATTTGTAAAAATCCAGGAAATAATTACAGTTTTTGTGTTCATAAAAGTTCTGTATTACCGTAGCTAATAATATGCAGTACATCATTATGCAACTATGAAGAACCATTATTTACCTTCAGCTAAAGCTGTATAAATTTCATAAAATATAAATTATTTTTTACCGTCGTAAATTAATTAATTACTATTCAAATTAATAGGAATAGTTGAGACTAAAATTGAACAATAACAAATAATTTCTGAACTTTAACAAATTTTTAAATTAGTTTAAACTCAGCTTATTGGCGGAATCCGATGAGCTCTCATTGCATTACAGGAGGAAATACCAGACTATCAAACACGCGATCAATTGCTCACGGCAAGTGACCAGGCGCGCTAACATTTCACTATTTTTAAGGAAGGACGTCCTTACCGCAGTCTCTCATCTTGAGGCTGCTTCGCTATCTCTAAAAACTAGATCTGCCTGCCCCGAAGATCCTTGGAAAGGAAATAAGATGCGGTGCCCCTTAGTTACGCGCATTTCCAGAGATCGTATATTTACCACCTGGGAGTCGTAAACGAGATATCCACGTTTACAGTCTGCTAGAGACCAATTTAACAAAAAGGCTAAGAAGTACAATGTCAATGAAGTAAACTCTCATCTATACAGACGGCTCTGTCTCGGCCGACGGATTAGCTGTTCTATTGTACTCCCTGATACCGAGATATAATATAAGCTTAATGCCTGTTCCTCTGCGTTCTTTTGCGAGGCCTATGCAATCTACTCCGCCTTGAAAGTTATCGAAACCCGTAGTGAGACAGCTTCCCAGTAATTACCGACTCTGGGAGTGTATTTGGCAGGTTGAGCTGCAGACGTTCTGAATCCATCGTTCAGATTATTCATGATATACTTTCAAGGATAAATAAGACTGTGGTGTTAGTATAGGAACCCATACTGGCATCCTCGGGAACGAACGGGCCGATAAGGCTGCCAGGAGATCAGAGTACAACTGGCATGTGGGAGAGACTTCAAGAGATCTGTCCGTGTAAAATTGCTAGCTTAGTGGAATAAATTCTGGCTGCTGAGTCCTCCCAGGTCATTACACACCGTCCGAGAGAATGTTCTCGAGAAACCTCTTTTCCCAAGCAACGGAAAAGACAAAGTCATCTTAACTCGGCTACGGATTGGACAGACGAGGATTACCCACGCTCATCTATTTGGCTCTCCTCAGCAGATCTGTGAGGCGTGCAAAGTCAAATGGTCCGTGCACCACCTGCTATTTGATTGCCCGATTTTGGAACCATTCGATAAAACTTAGACCTGGGTCCAGATTTGAAATCTCTATTAAACCGGAAAGAACGTAAAAAACGTCTGTTGCGGTTCCTCTCCTTCAGTGGAATGAAGAATTCGATTTAGTGTTCTTTTTCTGATTTATGTAATTTAATTTGTGTTAGCTGTTTCTTGTCTTTGTATATTCTTTATTGTTCCTGTTCGTTTATTGTTTATTTTTGTTATTTATGAGCATGTAGTACTATTTTAGTCGCTAGTGATTGTAAACGTTGATACGACTGTAAATAACAGCATTAGAAAGGAAAGAAAATCAGTTATAAGGGATCATAATCAAAAATTAAAAAATAAATAAATCAAAGTTAAAATAGTCCAGGGAAAAGCGAAGGAAACCAATCGGGTTAGTCTAGTGATGAACTCTTTATTCCAAATCAGATGCTGATTTCGAAATCGAGAGTTCTCATGGTTCAAATCCTAGTAAATCCTAGTTCAAATCCTAGTATGGTTCAAATTCTAGGCAGTTACTTCCTTTTATACGGATTTGAATACTAGATCATGATGGATAACGGTGTCCTACGGTGGTTGGGTTTCAATTAACTTCAAATTTCAGTGTGCGATTAATTAAAATAGAGTAGTGTTAGTAATGTCATTAAAAGATAGAAAATTATTTAGTATCGGGATGTTAAACAGAGAGCGATTACAAAAAAACAGAAAAAAGAAGAATTTATATCGTAAAGTCCTTGGAATTTTATCAATTCTCTATGAAATAGCGTAACCTCCTTCTAATGAAGTAGCAATAATAAAAAAGTATTAACACCTATAAAAAATATTACCAAAAAGTCTTTAAAATTCGTAAGTCTTTATGAATTAAAAAAAAAGAATAAAAGTTAGAATGAGCCACAACAATTTTCTTAATTATTAACGGCAATTATAAAACAATAATAAAACAAGAAAGATTCAGGTAAACTCAGGAGTCTTATCTAGCGAATCCGATAAAAGTAACATTCTACCTTCTTCAGCCGTTTTATTGTAATTGTGAGAATTATAGAAGTATGCAAGATAAAATACGAGAAGAGATAAATTACAAAAAAAAAACAATCACGTGATTGAATAAGCATTGATTAAGTAAACAAGAAAAAACAACAAAAGAAGCTAATGAAATAAGATAATGTTACCGTAAATAAATTCTTATAATACAGGAAGCTACTAATTTTAAGTACATTGTAGATGTGTGAGAAGGTGTAGTAGGATCTTTAGAAATAATGAATAATCTGTTGTAACACAATACAGTATTTGAATCAATGTAAAGAAATATAAGAGGGAAATAAATAAAGCGAGGTAAGAACTAGGAAATAAATGTGAAAACAAAGAATTAGAAAGGATAAGGGAAAAAATACATACCATCATTATAGACGTGAAGGAAGTTTAACAATGTAAAAAAAAGAGTGGGTCTACCTTGTTAGAGTAAAGAAAATATAAATACGCTTTGCGTTTATCGATACTAACGGATACATAGTACCCATGAGGAACACAGCCTTCATTCCAGTAGGAATAAAAAAACAAAAACAATAAATTTTAAGCAAATATTATAGTTTTATTATTTAATTAAACAGGGTGTATAAAAAAGAATATCGGGATTTTAAAGTTATATAATTCATCTTCAGATTTCTTTATAGCAATGGATCACAAATAACATGAAAGAGTAGCTCTTACCGTTTTACCCTACAAGTCTTTAATGTGATCACAATTCATCACGCGGCACACAACTAATCAAAATAGAAGAGTTCAACCAATATTGTAAGTAGTATATAGTAATAGAAGCGAGTGTTGCTTTAATCATGTGCTTCAAATCAGGTAGATCAGTAGATAGCGGAGGCGCATACAGAAGATCTTTTGTAAATCCCAAAGGAAAAAATCACATAGAGTCAGATCGGATGATCTGACTTTACCACCAAAAAACAAGGTCAGTCATCGGGTCCGTGCCAACCGAACCAACGGTCGAAAACACTGTATAAAGTTATGCCGATGAGGAGGCGCACCATGCTGTTGCCACTTTACAGTTAAGGAAAGAGCTATGCACGTAGCATATCCAAATAAGCAGTTCCTGTTACGCTTGCTTCGGCGATAAAGAACTGCCCGTAAACGTGCCGTCGAGATATTTCACGCAAAACATTTAATTTTAGGGCGTATCTTTCGCATTGTAAGAGTTCATAACTAAACAAAATACGATCAAAAATTTGTTATCTTCATGTTACGACATTTCGTTCGCGAAGTCCGCACGGATAGCTGAGTCGGTAGACTTCAAAACCTTTTCTGTTTATTCTTTTTTAACCACTCAAGGGTAGCCGGTAACCGCCTAGAAGAAGTTGCAGACTTCAAAACCTGTAACAGCTTAAACGTTACGGACTCATATGTAAGAGTTTCCTTTAAACACTTCAACTGTCATTACCGTCTTTGCAGTTCGCGGTCGGCCTTCCTACCGAATCTTTTAGGTCTACTCAGGAAAAACTCCCGACAAGATCAACATTTTCTTCAGACACCCTTGGTTATCCCGTAATCTTCCCTTTACAAAGACAACCGGTCGTTTCAAACTCTTTATGCAATCAACAATTGTTACTATCGTTTGGAGAATGACAATTAAACCTTCTACGGAACGCAAGTTGAGATGTATCCATAGATTCACGTTTAGCAAACTGGAAAAAAGGAGAATTTCTGTCAGGATTCGTCATCTATGCTAGTGGTACTGTGAAGCTTAAAGACAGGGATCAATATACAATAATGTGCACAACTAATACTTTACTTTTTGCTAATTGATTCTAGCCTTAAATCAACACTGTACATCCCAACATGTATTGTACACCCAATATTATATAGTAACACAAAATTAAGTGAAAAATCAATTAATTTTTTTTTTTTTGGAAAAGCTTACGTATCCCCTACGAAAATAGCAGTTAGTGCAACATTTTCGATAAATCATATATATCCAAACCATCGGCTCATAAAACGAACGAAAAAACATTTTTTTAAACTTCAACATTTTCCTTGTATTCTAAAAATTCCAGTTAAAGAGAAAACTCAAGAAAACCAGTTTTCAGAAAAAGGTTAACAACTTTAGTCGTTGCATCTCTCGATAAGTTTGTAATTTAAGCGCTTATTAATAAAATTAAATAATAACGTACCAAATTTCAACACGTATCATCACGCACTTAACGGTTCGAAATTTCACTGCCAAAAAAGTCTAACATTCTTTATTACTTTCACCTGCTTCTGAAGAAACAATTAAAAATAAAGATAACTCGCTCCATGAAAAAAAAATCATACAAAAACAGTTTATTATTATTAGCAACTTTATTATTATTTTTATTATCTTAAAAAACTTATTATTATTAGTTAAAACTTATTTCTTTTAACTTAAAACTTAAACTTTTATTATTTTAAAACTTAACTCAAAAACGTTATTATTTAAAAGCTTAACTACTTACTCTGTTATTAGCAGATTTTTTTTTCCAAATAATCTTAAAAATTAAGTGTGTTTATTATACCGATGTTATGAAAAATAATTTTTTTTTTTTTCATATTTCTATAGAAAATCAAACATATTATTCTCTAATGCTGACAAGTGGAGAAAAGTAACGTCGAACATTATGTTTAGAGAAAATTTTACATAAGGGTAAAAAGGATCTAAGTTAATCCTTTTTAAACATAATTATCCTCTACAGATGAAGATAATCTGTTAAACTGAAATATATATGATTTTCGGTCACCTGTAACCTACAGTTGTTTTCTGGAGAAAAATTAGGTGCATCTAATTCCCTATTACGTGTTCAATTTTTACTCATTTCTGAGAAAATGAGAATCAAATATATATTTTTACTGTTATTAAAAAAAGTTACAAAACTATTCTGGCAATATACTTCAAATTAAAAATCAGGTGGTGCTGTGTGGGGGTGGGGCGGACAGCCGTTGGTTTAACGTGAAACGTTACAACCCTCGGATGAAGTTTTTCCGAGCTATAGACCGATCAACTATCTCTAGAGTTAAATGGGAGAGCAACCATCGTATTTTTTTAACAAAACCAAATTTTCCAATGGAATATTTAATTCTTTCATATGGCCAATTCTACAGATAAATTGATCGGTCTGTATGTCAGCGAGTCACTTTTAGTGTACTGGATTGAAATAAAAACGAGACATCGACTGCGGACTGAATTTAATTTTAATATTAAACAGACACTAAATGGTACATGATATTTAATTCGACTAATATTCGATGACAGTTTTGTTCAACACTGATCTGTGATACGAGACGAAAGAGATATGAGGCATAATAAGCCGCGGTAGAGGTGTACACGCCGTCCGCGTCGTTCACTGAGCACGCCGTGCCAACTTTGCGACGCTCCCGAAACAGTCTCGCTCGCGCTCGGCACCGGACTTCGGGGTACCTGTGCGTAGCCCATAATCTCCCCTTTCCAACGAGAAACGGAACTTATATATCCGGCTGGCTTTTGCGAGGACTGAGGTTGACATATTGAATTTGTATCTTTTTTACACGTTTACATTAATTTTTTACACATAAATATTGTTCAAAATACACTTATTATTACTTCTTTTTTTTTTTGCCTACATCTCCGAGCCGGACATCCAATTAAGTATACTCAACTCGGGGACGTGTCCTTTCCGGGTCTTTTAATTGCCTGCCTCTAATCTCCAACGTAAGAACCAGGCCCGGCTATGCCGTTCCCAGCCCCCCCCCCCCCCCGCCGGAGACCGGGTCTCGGTCTTTCCTTTTGCCAGCCTCAAACCGCCGGCGCAGGAGCCGAAGCCGCCAAAGCGTATCCGGGAACCCGCACCGCCGGCCGGGTCTCGGTCTTTTCATTCATTCGCATCTAACGGACCCCAGGAGTCCCCGCTCCATCATGGAAACCCACACACCAGGGCATGTGAGCCCTCAGGAACGGGGCTGTCCGCCCAGCCCTACTATAAACTACACCCCTCAGTATCCCAGTCGTCTTGCCTCATCTTCTTTTATTCTGATAACTGTTCTTGCAAATATTGCAAGAGCTGCTCCGGTCGGGTATGCATCAGTCCTGCATTTATACGTTGTTCCTCCCATCGTCTGCACTCAAAAATAGTGTGTTCGGCATCGTCAACCGCATCGCAGTAACAACAGATTGGTGACTCTCTCCTGCCAAGCCTGTGCAGGTATTGTTCAAACGCAACATGTCTCGACATGAGTTGCGTTGTGTGGTAATCTAATTCACCATGAGAGCGATCTAGCCAAGCATCCAGGTCCGGGATAATTCTTCTTGTCCATGCGGCCACTGCTGAACCCGCCCATGCCACCTTCCATTGTTCTCGTATAATAGAACTGGCCTCATCTTTGGCTACACCGGACGCCCTTAGTTTTCGCCCTTTAATCTGCAATTCTATCGGGGGCACCGAAGAAAGCACGCACAGTGCATCATACGATAACGTTCGGTGCCCCGAAACTACCCCCAGAAGCGACTTCCTATGACTGCTAGTCAGTTTTCTTCTGTTGCGCTGGACATTAACCGCATCAGCCCATACCGGGGCGGCGTACTACAGAGACGACGTTATCACCGAGGTGATAAGTCGCCTTTTCGACGCACGTGGAATTCCTTGTCCCGCAAAGAGACCTCGCATGGCACGGATTGTTGTTTCCACTCTGTCGCAGATCATGGCCACATGGCTGGAGTATTTGAGGTGTTTATCCAGTAACACCCCTAGATATTTAGCCTTTTCCACCTCGACAATTGCCTCTCCTCTCAGGGGCAGATTTAATCTTCTGAGTATCCTCCTACCAGTGAAGGGGATACCCTTGCATTTGGAAGAAGAGACCTCAAAACTGTTGTTGACGAGCCATTCATTAACTATTTCTAAAGTAATATTCCCCTTGTCCTCCACTTCATCTAAGGTACTGGCCTCCACTAGTAGCGAGATGTCGTCCGCGTATCCTACGACATTCACCCGCGGCGGGAATTGAAGTCGGAAAATTTCATCATAGAAGACGTTCCAAAGTAGGGGTCCGAGTACAGACCCCTGCGGGCTCCACCGAAGATCTGATGACTTACCACACCATCCACCGTATTGATTACTTATTATTATTTAAATCGATCTATCTAGACGAACTCTAAACATAAAAACACGAATCACCTCGCGTGATTACGAATCAAGTCGTGTAGCTCACGAATCAAGTCGTGAGCTACACTGAATGGAAACGATTCGGCCAGTTTTGGCCGATCCGCGTGCTCCCTCCCCGCCGACCCACTCATAAGTGACGCAAACTCAAAGTCGTATCGGCGAGCTGACCATGTAAGTTATAAAGTGACACTGCATTTAGGTCTCTAAAGGTCTTAGGTCCGCTTTAGACGATATAGGACGATATAGACCTTTTTACGCTACAAATTTCGATTTTAATGACCCATATACCGTATTACCGTATACGTTAAAGAACTGTATGCTTTTGGTGTGATTTTTTCCCTACAAAAATGAACCACAAACAGAAACTGAGAAATAAAACAGATGGTTGTGCTGTTATCGGAAGAGCACTAACATTAGTAGTCGGCTTGCGATCCGTGAATACGGTATAAACTGAAGAACCCATCCCATTTAATTAAATCTAAATGATATGCGAAAGCCCAACCACCCTTCACTCATCTCAACCACGTTTTTATATGCGGTCATGATAGCAGAATGTATAAATAGTACTTTTCAACGACTGGTTTACTTAAAAAATATAATAATAATAATAAACTTACCCTAACAATAACACTCATTTATTGTACATTACTCAAGAATTAATTTCACAATATACTATGTTATGATGTAGTTATAGTCAAAGTAATGTAACAATTAATTAAAGCTTGTAGGTTTAATTAATTGTTACATTAGTTATGTATGCTGTAAAATGAAATATTTTTAAAAACCTATTTGAAATATAGTATTATGTATTCGGAAATAAATAATTGTACATAACCCACTTGATAACTACATTAATTAGTTTATAGTTTTAAGAATTACGAGTACGTTACACTGAATTATTATTAAACAATAAAAAAAATTAGTACCGCATAAACACACGTGCGCGCTTGCACACACAAACACACATACTTTAACGAGTATCCATATGAAGGTTAAAAAAAGACTAATAAATAAGAACAGATAAATAATAACTGCACAGAACGCCAATTATACACGCAAACAGAATACTATTATATTAAGTGTTTGATTCACAACTATATTTCATACTAATGCAAACGGAATAAACTTACGTTGAACGATTGAGGCTACGTAAGTTAATGTTACATAGATTTTTGTACTGGTATTTCATTTTACCTGCAACACACAAACAAAAAAATACATAAATATAAATTCCAGTTAGACCAAATGTACAAGAAAACACACGTGTACGCACGTTAAGTAAAAATGCAGTTTTAAATAAATAGATAAATGAATGAAAGAACCCGTAACATTATATCAATAATTTGAATATAAATTTATACTAATGTTCCGGATTACTATACTGGTTAAATAATTCATCAGCAAATGCTTTATTCAACTAAACTGTGATAACTTATTCCCTAGTTCAATAAAATACAGGAGACTGCAATATATATATACCGTATTATTATTATTAATAGATATTAACCTCTCTTTATCGTTTAACTTAAAGTTAGAAAGCTCTAAATAATTTATTCAATAACAATGAAGTAACTTACAGTTAAGCCAATGAATAATTTAACAAATCAAAAATGTGAAGTAACAAAAAGAACCACATTTAATCTATATTTTAACAAGACTATGAATTCATGACAATATACTAATTTATGATATTAAAATTTTAAAATATTCACATCGGTTCATAATTAGATTTCCAAGGTGGCTTGGTAAGCAGCATTTATTATTGTTAAACTTAAAAGTTCCAGGGTCAATTCATGGCAAGAATATGTTGTACTGTTGAACGAAAATAACTCTTGGTCTTGGCCTATACTTAATTCCGTAGGCGCTATTATTAACTCGGTCGAATTTTACTAATACTTGAATATCGCGATACGTTTTTGTTTGTGCTCTGCTAATGTAAACATTTTTGTTATTTTCTCCAAGTAAATAACAATTTAATGCTTATTTCTTGTGTATACAAACTCTTAATATAAATATTCTATTGTTGTGCACAATTTTAAATTATGACTATTACTTTTTGTTGTAAAACGTAGTATGTTAGCTAGCTAGTAATAATATTTTAAAATTCAGTTTTAATACTAATAGTTACCGCCGAAACCTTAAAAGTTAAATTTGAAGGCATAACAAAAGTGCATTAAATTAAAGAATTTTAATTCTTTATCACGCACATTTGTATAGTAATAAAAATACAGCGGAACACAACGATTAACTAGACTGATATTTGCAAGGCCGGATTCGGTCTTGCAAAGGTTAAAAGAAAACGTAGATTATAATGTAAAAATCGATTAAAAATAAAGTGGATATCCGGATTGACTTTTTAAAGGATAAATTGTAAAATTAAAGAAGGTATACCATTAGTACTGAACATATCATTCTAACGGTAGCACACTAAATAAAAAGACAAAATATAAAAAATAAAATGACTTTCAGTAAAATTAAAACGATACTCAGAACATACATACAATGTAATAAAAAATGATAAACTAACATGATAAAAAAAACCAATGAATAGAAATTTTCTAATAAGAAATCAGAATTTAAAAATATTATCTGGACAAAATTAAAATTTACTACTCTATTTTAAAGAAATTGTCATATAAAAAACTTACTAGAAAAAACTAATAAAACCCACCGGGTTGGTCTACTAGTGAACGCGTCTTCCCAAATCAGCTGATTTGGAAGTCGAGAGTTCCACCGTTCAAGTCCAAGTAAAGTCAGTTATTTTTACACGGATTTGAAGACTAGATCATGGATACCGGTGTTCTTTGGTGGTTGGGTTTCAATTAACCACACATCTCAGGAATGGTCGAACTGAGACTGTACAAGACTACACTTCATTTACATTCATACATATCATCCTTATTCATCCTCTGAAGTACTATCTAAAAGGTAATTACCGGAGGCTAAACAGGAAAAAAAAAGAACTAATAAAAGACATACTGATGAAAAATTACGTAAGCTACTACTTTATGTTATAAAAAATATCATTTCTTAAATATTATTAAAAAAAAAAATCAAAAAAATGACATTACTTTTAACAGAAATAAACTTAGTGATATTTCATAATCAAAACATACCTTGAAAAACACTTCTTAATAAAAAAATTGTAAAAAATGTCTAATGTATACTTGCTTTAACGTTGATCTTCATTTATGAGCTACAAGAACACGAAGTCGTTTTAAACAAAGAATCTGTACAGAATCACATTCTTTTTGTCGTTGTAACCAGTCCATAGCGATAAACAAACATTTATGAACTTTTTCATGTGTCGGCCCTGGATGTAAAAATCATTACATCACAATTCATGGTCGATCAATTAATGTTTCCAGCAACGTTTTTCAGAAGTTAACTTTATAATCAGTTTAGCACAGACCTAAATTTATGTATGATTTGTGCAACACAAAAAAGTAAAAACATTTGTAAATATAAAAAAGGACAATTTGGAAATTGAAAAAAGTCAAATAAAAAACATAGTAAAATAAAGATCGATACAGATAATTTCCTGATGAAACAAAGCTTTATTTGAGTAGAATTTTATATTTTTTAAAATAGCGTATTAATTTTTTTTATATTAAAATGGATGTAAGCAGTCCGGATACATCCAGCATATCGGCATCACTGTATATAGTTTTTAAAACCATAATAAAAATAATAGTAATAATAATAATAATAGCAATGGAACGAAATGGTAATAATACCAGTTGGATGCCGTAATAAAAAAATTAGTTATAACAGAATATAAATTTTTATAATACAAAAGCCAGGAAACATGGAAAATAGAAAACAAAAAATATTTCATAAATGGTTCTGGAAAATTTTTTAAATTCACCAACTCGTAACCTGATAATTTCGTAACTTCTATTACTTGACAAAGCGAACTGTTTAAAGAACAACAATAATTTTTTCCGTTATGGTAAAAACATATAGTATTATAAAGAGTGGTACAGTCACTTTTACTGCTTGTATACGATTAGCTTATAACTTCATCACTACTGAAAGACAAAATAAACAAAAACACAAAAAATATTATTGCATTAAATAAAATCTGTGTTATCATAATAATAACGTTTATAAGAGTATACCATACAGGTATCAATAAAACATACTTGGGTGAAATTATTTAACCACAAACAAGATTTCGAAACAGCAACAATTTTAGTTATGTTTAACAGGTAGTTTATAACAGATTTAAAATAAATACGATAATAAAATTTGTATATTCAAATACATAAACTAAATTATACGTAACAATTAAGACATGTATTTCTAATAATAATACATAATAATTTTACTAATAATGTATTATAAAAAATAAAATTAGAATTTGTTAAATAATATTGAAACACTTGCAAAACATTTATATGTATATAGATTCATACAAAAAAAAATGTTTAGTTAATAACAAGTAAAATATTTAGATTTGCCAAGCACACAACGTCTCAAGAAGTAGAATTTTAGAAATTCAAGTAGGCTAAGTTAAATAAGGATAAATATCAGTAACTGAACTTAAGTTCACAAAATCATACATCACTACCTTGAAATAAATCATACACAAGTTAAACAACGTCACGTCCAATTTTCTTTTTTTTTCTTTTTTTAACCTTCGGGTCCACCGTCAGGCATTCTTCAGAGGATTAATATGAATGATTCGTAGCCTGTGTGAAAATGTCATGCCTGATTGGGATTTTAATCTTATTTTAATTTAATTGGCAACGTCATAACGTTAGCATTATTTTCCTTAACAGTCAACATCTAAACGAAAAAAAAAACATTTTCGTATGATTTACACAAAATTGGAAAATTTGAAAGGGTATTAAATGAAATGTTTTGAAAGGTATAAAAGATGAGCTTAATAGAAAATAAAAAAAAAATACAATAGAGGAACCATATTACAAGAGAAATTGATGAGAAAACAAAAAAAAAGAAAGAAATTTTAAGAAGATATGACGGTAAGAAAACGATAGGCAAAGAGTTCAGAAAAGCGTACAACGGAGTGAGCTTCCCGATAAAACAAAATTCTTTCTTTTTTTTAAAAAAAAAAAATCGCAGCCCGACCAACGAGACCTGTCCACTTAAAAGTTGATTTAATGACTTAAGCTCAGATATGAGCGGTAGTAAATTTCTCTCAATGTTTCCTTATAACCGTCAACTCTCCCTAAGCAGTAAATAACATTCCTTTTTTAAAGCCAGGCCAGTTTCAGCCCCGCTCTTCTCTGCTAATGTTATTTATTTAAGTATCATACTATCAACACTTTGCAAGTGTACTTCCATATTTCTTTTTTTCCTTTAACACAGCATAACCCAATATAAAGTAACATAATGAAAACAACATACACAGGTTTAATTAAAACTACTGTAAAATGTATTCCAATTCAATATATAATTAACATAGGAATTTTATTTATGGAAAATATAATATATGAAAATTTACTTATTATTATAATAATACATATTAATTACGTATAATCAGCAAATGTATTTTTAGGTAAGGTAATAAAAAAAATGAATTGTAATTTTTAAATTAAACGTGGAACATTATTTAATTGAATAATAGGCGTATGAACTCGACATTGTACAAAGTATGAAATTTCTAAATTTTATTTTAGATTGATGAAATATTTCTTAAAATGGTACCCAATAAATTGTTGAATATTAAATTGAAAAATTGTGTGTATTTAATTGCATAATTATTTTTCTCATATAATTATGAGAAAAATACCTGCAAGTACCAAAAACATGCGCAAAAATTATGTTTTCTTGATTTAAAAAAATAAATACAAAACGTTTTGTTGAAAAATCTAATTTTGAAATTAAATGTAATTTTCAAAAAACAGTTTTATTTCAATCTTATTTTGAAAATAGCTCTTAAATGATAAAAACAGTATTCTGCCAAACTATAACAATTTTTTTTTTTTTGCCGAAGAACAAAAATGTATAATCGGTTTCTCCAACCATAAGTAAATAATCCGTTAAAATATCACATAAAAGAGGACCCCTAAGCCCCACGAAAATAAATAGTGAATGATTATAATAATAGTAAACATTCATGTTAATAAATATACTAATAACTAACAACTAAGATCCAGTAAACATTCAAAATTGCAAACATTATCAATCACTGGGTTCTATAACTTGTCTAGTCTACGGACCGCATGTGTCCAGTACATTCAGTTCGCGGACGATGTTTTTAATCAAATAAAAGATTCTCATGCACAGATCGATAAACAAACAAATGAAAAATTAAACACAGACATAAATGAAAGGTTGACAAGTAAGCGATAAATGTAAATGGAAAGCAAAAATTCGACAAACAGTACTAAAATTAAAATAACATTAAATAAGTAGAAACAATGGAAACAAAAAATAGTAACAGAAACAGGTAAATGCTCAAATAGGTAAATGGTACAAAAGTACTAAAACGCATGAAAATAGAGTATCTTCAACGGATGTTACTAAATAAAAACCATAAACAAATGAAATTTTTTATTAAAATTGTATGAATTTAATTTTTGAAACATTGTACATATCGCTAAAAAAATATTGTAGCTCTAAAAAAAACTAAAAGTGATAAATAAAAAGGAACAAAAAATAAATAAAATATTTTTTTTATATTATTGAATTTTATAAATATATAAAAAATATTGAAATTTTTCAGGAAAACATTTATGAAGCATAACAGTGACTCGAATCAGACACTAATTAATTGCATTTTTATATCTTTTTATTGTTCTATTTTAAATGATTTTACTGTATAACTAGCAGATATTCGCGGCGTCGCATGCGTACTTGACATGCGGCTTGAGCCCTTGGACATTCAATTGTTTCATCTTCACTCTCAGCTCTGGATGCTGCTTGACGGTCAGGTTGCGGGGTTTTCATAGCCTATATGTTTCTCTAGAAAAAAATTTTTACTTTCAACGAAATCGGTGCAGTAAGTACTTTATGCATGACTGAGTGAGTAACAAATAAACTTTCAGATTTATATTATTAGCTAATAAAAAATGTTATTTATCAATTTTTTGCACCGGTCTTGAACTTTGATTATATTACAACAAATTTCGAGGTTAAAAGCTCATAAAGGATTAAAAATTTGGTATTTGGTATTTTGGTATTTGTATTGAGATAGTAATATAATAAAAAAATCTAACAACACAGATGTAGGATTTTTCCGTCACGCGGCTAAAAGCCGCGTTCCGGGAAAGTGTTACAACTGTGGGTTGTTTTTGATGCACGGCACACACAGACAACTTAAAAAAAAAATATTTATTATTTTATTTAAATATAATACTTTTTCGTTTATTTAATTCAATGATTCTAAAACTGAAGGGATACGGTATGCGCGCGCATAGCATATTTAATTCGTGATGGTGTGGCGGTATAGCAGCGACGGCCGGCACTAAATAAACTTATGTAATTTCACAACTTACATAGAACAAATTTCGCTTGTACGTTCAGCAGACTGGTGTAGCCGCAAGACTTAACGAACCAACTACCGAGTTTTTGGGAAGGGTTCGATTTTTCAAATTTTTTGATTGTTAAAAAATGTGCCTACGAAAAATATGACATTAATTAGGCGAAATCTTGAGATACTGAGGGAAACCTTGCTCTACAGCCTCACCCCCTTGACCTTTTAAGATGAAAATGTAATGGCATCAATGCCCCATTTGTAGAAGCAATCTGACCAAGTTTGGCAAAAATCGGTCCAGTAATTCTGGAAATATAAGGTGAATTAAAAGGCCAACATCGAACACACACGCACACGTACATACGAACATTAACACCCGGAAAATTTCAATCAGGTTTTTTGGATTGTTTAGGAGCCAGAAGATCAAGATCAAGTGAAAACTGCATATGCCCTAATTGGACCTATTATAATACATTCCCTTCTAGAGCTATAGCGCTATCTACACGGAAAAATAAAAGTTGGTTTAGCTTAAAATAGAGATTTAACGTAAATGTGTGTGTGTGTGTGCGTGCGCACACACACGCACACACATTTATTACATATATGTAATAAATTTATGACAAACTCAACATGAGTGATAACAAATTATCTTGACAATAAGGTTATAATCTGAAAACACATACTTATAAAATCAAACGAAGTTACAAAATGGAATTTAAAAATAAAATAGATTCTATCGTTTTATTATAAGAATAAGAAATGCAGCCAGGAAACTAAATCATCTATTTATTTTCTTTATGTGATGTACTTAAAGTGTAACACAATTTCCAGTATCACAGCGTAAAATGTTTCTTTGGAGAGAAATTTAAATTCCTTTTTTCAATAGGGTAACTCACTAAGTTGTCATGAAAACACTTCCTTACAACTGCAGACGTTTTTGTTCTAAGATTTTTAAACGGAAATAAAACTGTCCATTATCCTATTGTGTTAAATTCAGAAGAGACTTAAACACCGGAACAGTAATCCAAGTTACAATCTTACTCTTTATTTTTTTCTTTTTTTTACAAACATTTACAGGATGGTTTCGTAATGCAAACACTTATTTGAAAAATTCAAAATTTAAATGTAAATCAACATAAACACGAATTTTATGCATTCTTAATTATGCAGATTCATCCTAACAGATTTAAGATAGTTTTAAAAAATTTGAAATATTTAAAGATATAAATCAATAAAAATGAATATTTTTTAGAGCTAACATAAAATATAAGAAAACAAATTAAAATGTAAAACATAAATCTGATAAAAATACATCGTTACTTTTTTCCAACTGTTTTGATGTATCTAATTTTTTTTATAAGTATAGAAATCTTATCAGAATTTACGAGCACAGATATTTCTTGATGAAAGACTACAAAATTTTTTCTGAACTAGAAACACGCAAGGAACAGTTGTATATGACGTCATAAACATACACGAATATATTATATACCTTGCATTACATCAATATTAAAAAGATAAACAACACGAAATTATATTCTCTAATTTCCATGCGCCACTCAATTTATTCCTTGTGACGTTGGTTATTACTTTACACATCACATAAATATTTAATTTATATATATATATATATATATATATATGTCTTCTTAATATAATACTCGCATATTTTTTAGTATTTCATAAAGATAATATATGGGTAATTAAATTAAAATTTTATTAATTATTTTACATATTTTCTATTTTTAACAGGATGTAATTTGCTATAAACATTAATTTGGCGATGTTAAAAACGCTCTGTCGCTTCGTTACGGGTACTTAAGTAAATGGAACTGCACAGTATCCTTTTTTTTTTGTTAAAAAAATAATAATAAAAGAGGAGATTTAATTAAAATATGTAAATTTAAAATATTATTTAATGAAAATACTAACGGCAATTTAACTGGCAATTTGAGTAAACAATTTTGGTAAAATAGAATCCAAAATATCTTAATAAAATATGAATGTAGCTAATTATACTCTAAGCTATCTCTAAAGTAAAGACAGTTCATGGTAAAAAAATTTATTCTAAAAACTTTATAAACATTTTTTATTTCTCTTAAACTACATACTTTATACTAATTCTATATATAATCGCCACATGGATTAAGACATTTATCGTTGCGATACACCAGCTTCAATATACTCTCGTATTCTTCTGCCGTCAGCCCATTTAGCCACTGATTAACAGCATTCTTAAGTTCATCGTTGCTCAAAAATTCTTTCAATTTCCCAAACAAATGGTAATCAGAAGGAGCTAACTCATAGGTGGATGATAGTAAATTTCCCATTCAAATGTACTCAGTAAATCACGTCTCGGACCCGCAATTGTGGACGTGCATTATCGTGCAGCAGGACGACTCCGTCGGTCAGCTGCCCACGTCGTCGATTTTGAATGGCGCGCCGTAACTTACGTAAAGTTTGGAAGTAGGCTTCTGCATTTATAGTCGTTCCACGTGGCATGAAATCAATCAGCAATACGCCAAACCGATCCCAAAAAACTGTGGCCATCAGTTTGCATCTAAATGACTGTGGCTTACCTTTGTCGGTCTGGTTGACGATTGAGGATGAAGCCATTTACTTCAGTACTGTTTACTCTCTGGCGTGTAATACGAAATCCATGTTTCATCGCCGGTTACAAATTGAATTAAGGAACTCATCACCTTCTACTGTGTATCGCATCAACAATTCCAAAGCAGATCCCATTCGGATTTTTTTGTGACGTTCCGTTAAGACGTGCGGCACCCAACGTGCACAAACCTTTCTGAAGCCTAAATGGTCATGAACAATGCGACCGATAACAACTCTTGAAACATCAGGAAAAAGAACCAAGTCGGAAATCGTTGAGCGACGATCTTTTCTGATTTCATCATTCACACGTTTCAAGTCTTCGGTGATTATCGAAGGCCTCTCAGAACATTCTTCATCATGCACAATATTTCTGTTATTTCTAAACCTTTCACAGATTTTCGGATGTTTCTATCATTCATTGCATTATCACCGTACACAGCAACCAACTGCCTATAAATTTCAGCCGGCCTAAAGTTTTGATGGTTTAAAAAATTTATGTTTCCACGTATTTCACAGTCGCCGGCAACATTGATTTTCCTATTCATTTTATACCGTGTACACACGGTGTTCATATACAGTATGAACATTAATAGCGTGGCCATGAACGACACATGTTCTCCAACCTTAAGGAAAGAAATATCCTAGCGGTTTTTACTTTACAGATATTTCTCGTAATGAGTCCACCAAAACAAATATAATAATAAATAATGAAAAAATGTTAGGTTAAAATCTTATGTTAACGATTAATTATTATATATTAAAACTCTTGCATAATTTTTTTTGTTAAAAAAGAAAAACGCTACTATGATAATAATTATGGTTTGTAAACCTGCTAATTAATTATTACAATATTAAAAAATAAAACAAGAAATTGTTTTTGCGATTAAAATAAGTTATCTCTAAAAAAGATAACCCCTTAGTTTATTTAAACTGATTTTGTATATTTGATGGCCAATCTTAGTACTGAATTTTATAGTATTATTCAAACAGCATGAGAACGAACAATCCCCCATTTCTACTTATCACTTGATGTGCAAAAGACTGATTATAACCGGAGTTTAAAATAAATGGAACTGCAACTATCCTTTCCGATTACCCCTTCACTAAAAACCAATCATAATTTTAGATTTCTAATACAACTAATTCTATCAAAACACTCAATAAAACCATTTATATACAGTCATTTACAATATTTGTATATAAAATGTACAAATATGTCTAATTTATAAGAGGTACTTTTATCTTTTCCGATTGTTTCTTCTGGATCTTTTACTGATTTTTTTTTTTCAACAGCTTCTTTTTTCCTTCATTAACAGAAAGAGTAAAGGAATTGAAACAAAGCAGCAACTTCATAAAATTCAACAGAAAACCATTTCCAAGCATGTTGTCTGTTCTCACTTTTGTAGATAAGCGAAGATTAATTACTTAAAGATGAAAAAAGAAAGTATTTTTTTTTTGTTTTTAATCTTATTTCTATCGTTTTTAGATTATAGAAATAATTTTTTTGAAGTAATTTTTTTCGTATTTAATATTATTGGTTTTAAATAAGAAGGCAATTTAAAAATAAAAACCTTTGTAGTTTTATTTCTAAACTTGACTTTAGTTCTAAACACTGATATTTAACACCACTATATTTAGTAAACGCTTCGAACTTACTCGAAGCGATTCGAAAAATTTCGAATTATTTAACTAAGTTAAAGACTAACAAATAAAATTTCTTAATTTACTTAAGTATAAAAAGGTAATTACTACGAAATTAAAAAAAAAAACAACTCAACTTCATAAAAAGAACGAAGATTATTAAGAAACATAAGTGATTCCAAATGAGGTTATAAAAATTCAATTCCATATTTTCATAATAAATAACCATACGCCACGTCTTGTGAAACTTCCGACAGTAGTTTAAGAAATAGGAGAGATAGATAGCAGTGGGATGAGTGAAACGTTGAGCCGTGTCATTTGAATGTATTAAAAAGTCATCCAGTTAGGAGTTCCTTAATGCGTTTTGGCAACGTCGGGGTCAAATATGGTTTTTTATTTAAAAAAGAAAAAAAGAAAAGGAAGATAAAGAAGAAGAGTTCGGGTTACTAGCACTTTGTCGGATTTACGATTTCACGCAAGTTTAACCAGAGAACTTTTGACTCTTCCTTCACTTAAGGACCACGAAACAGAATGGTCGGGCCATTACGTGTCAACTTTTTTATGACGTAATGCTTTAAACTTCATCTTCTAGATGCGCATCGTTACATCTCCCTTCCTTCTATCCTTCCGCCTAAAAACGCGAGCTTAAAACGTTAAAACATTCCTTGTCGTAAAATTTTAGTATCGCAGTAATAGCATGTAATTCATTTATACTATTGTACACAGATATATTTTTATAGTCTCCAACAAATAAAGCGAACGCTGGTTGATTAAAAATCCATCTTAAAAATAAAAGAGAATATCAAAAATATTTGCAGGGAAAAAATATAAAATAATTATAAAAAAATACTAATTAAATAATATGAAATTTGCTGTTTAATTTAGATTTATCATGAACAGTACTTGAGAAGATAACTAAATATTTGTGAAAATTGAAATGTAATTAATATCTGAATTAAACAAAAGGGTTATACTGTAAGTTCCAAATATCACGAATGCAAAGTTTTACAGTATAAGACAATCAAAATAATCAACACAAAATCGATGTTCTTTTAAATTAGTTCTAATGTATAACGAGACTGTTGTATATCCCCAGATTTTTTCAAAATGGTTTGTATCATATTTTCTAAATCTGAAATGTCCTTAATATTTTATTAAAATGAGCCCTGATAAAGTAAATGCAAAAAACATCACACAGCTGATAAGCTATACCGTATTCTATTTTATCATTTGCAAAACAAACCAATTTTGAAAATATATTGTAGTGAAACCTGATATTCTAGGATCTTAAGGTACGTATCATTTTTTGTTACTTAGAGGTTTTCCATTTACCCAGTTTCCCAAACACCCAGGTTTAAAATGACGGTTGTTCCATTTACAGAGGGCCTCACTAAGAAAGGTCAAAATGAACCTTTTTTTAATTTATAGAGGTAAAAATGTTGAATAAAAATGAATTTTTATATATGTAATGTAAATTAGCATTTTTATTTCTTATTATGAATTTTTTTCCCCTGCCTCACGGAACCAGACCCCCCCCCCCAAATTAAGCATGAACACGGTTCCGGGAGGTGCCTTTGCCTCTAGTCGCCAGACGAGGGAAATACCAGGCCCGGCTATGCCGTTCCTGGCCTCCGTAACCCAGCAACCGGGATTCGGTCCTTTGTGCTTCGCCTCTAACGGAGACGAAGAATCTGCCCAGATTCTTATTATGAATTTAAACAATACAAAACTTACGGTTTGAAAAAATCTGTTAATTTAGTTTGTATTTTAATGCTACTTGCCGTAAGGTGTTTTTCAGTATTATAAATCTGATAAAATATACCTGGATTATCAATACTGCTATGGATTTGCTCATAGAAAACCAAGCTTTTCTCGCAAATCCCATGGCCTGGAGGATATTGATTTCGGAGCTATTATTCTCTTCTATAGATTTTGGAACAAATTGTACGACTTTTAAAGTCGTACAATTTGTTTAAAGTCGTAGTCGACTTTTAAAGTCGTCTATTTTCAAATAGTAAACTTTGAAGCTATTGATTCATTGGCTGCACTTTACTTGTTGTATTAGCAGGTAAATACTATAGTTTAACGTGGTCTAAATCAGACATATTTTGGGCAGTGTAATTATCGACAAATAAAATAGTTTTTCGTTTGTACACCTTCATTTCGGTATTCACTCTTTTAACCAATCTGCGAAGATATCCGATATCATCAAAGTCGTTTTGCTATTTTGATAATTAACAGGTAAAGTTCTTATACCATTGAAGCATATTGGATTTTTAGATTTCCCAACTAAACACTTGACTACTTTTCACTATCATAAACAGCCATAGTTATAGTTTAACAATGACTGTCAATAAATAACACTTTCGTTATGACATTTTGAGCACTTATATTCACTTGTTTATCATACAACACCTTAGATCAACGTAAAAACTTAATATCAGGATAAAAGAAATTTGAATAACGTTCGGAAGAAATTTGAATAAGTTTTGTAAACAGACCTGTTCAGACCAATATTCAAAATGAAAAATTATTAATAATTGTCTTATTTATTCAGACTGTTAAGCTAAACGGTCCCAGATATAGAGGTAAAAATCTAAAACAATCTCAAATATGAAATCTCAGATAGGGGTTTAATTATTCCCAGTAATAGAGGTATTTCGATGCAAAAGTGTCGGCACCTCATTGCGAATCTCAGTAGTAGAGATTTCTCATTTAAACAAGGCCCACTTAACCAGGTTTCACTGTAACTTAAATAGAATATTGAAATGCAGGAGAGGAAGAGTCGTTAAATTTTTCCTTTAATACAATTTTTACGAGTTTTAAGGTTTTTTTATGGATATTTTATCACGTATCCTTAGCAAATGGAAAAAAGTACCTTCTTTGAAAAATAGCAGGGAAAAAGTATCTTTTTATATCAAGATAAAGTAAATTTAAATCAGAATTATTATAAATAAATTCTTTAAATGTCGTCAAAATCTGTACCTCATGTTTGAACAAAAACGTACTGAAACCGAAACACAATTTAAAATACTTAATCAACTAGAGTTATCTTTTATGAAACGAAAATCAATCACGTAAAAACTATGTATTCTTGTAAATTTATTGAGAAAATAATTTAAAGGCCATTCACATTACAGGTAAATTGTTGCCCACAGTATCTACTGTACATATTTTATTTATTCATTTATTTGAGCCGTCATTTGACTGGTTAATCCTATTCGTCCCACTCCTTTCTATTCTTTGATTAACTCTTTATCTTTAATATATTTGCTACATTCCATGTTTTCAACAACGAGTTTCATATATTCATCTTAATTAGACTTTCGTAATTTTACAACTAAATTAATAAAACTCTCCTGATTCTGATAAATTGTTTTCCTAACTTAACATTTAATTTTTCATTATCTTCCCTTCTATTATATTTTATTAACTTTGTTTTACTCTCATATAATATCAAACTAAATACATATCATATCAATTAAATTTATAATTTATTCTAATTGATTTTTGTTCCCTGTCAAAAGAACCATGTCATCAGCTAATTTTAATACCTACAGTGTATTTTTTTTTTTATAGTTACTCCATTCTCACATTTTCTTCAATTACAGTATTTCTTCTACAATATACAAGTTAAAAAGCAACAGCTTCAAACTACTACTACTTTGTCTCACTCTTTCTTCATATTTATTTCTACACTGCCACATTATTCTTGTACATCAAAATTGATAATGATATAATAAATATAATCTACTAACTTATTTCTTAATATAAAATAACCTGTACATATAAGTGGATTAATTATTCCAAATACAATGAAATCAATGTTTTATGTATGCATGAATGAACGGTATGTCTTTGACAACACTATATATTTTAACAACTTCAAAGCAACTAGAATTTATTATATAAATGAAGAAAAATTAAATCAACACTTACTATAGAAAAAAATATTAACCTTTGTTGATGTCTACTTGAACATATAACTTCAGAGAACGATTTTAAATTTACATTACAACACTAACAATATTTTATGGAATGTATATACATAATATGTATTCATAAATAACATAAGACGTAAAAATAATAAAGTTTCTTCCATTCACTTTTATTAAAGCGGCTATTACTATTTATAGTAATAGAATAATAAATTCTATTTTATTATTCTACCATGTAATAAAATAATTATCGTTAAATTCCTTTTTACCGTAATATATACAAATCGTACAGTCAATATATATATATAAGCAAGAAAAGACTTTGCATCTGTAAAAAAAAAAAATATTATGCAAAGCAATCTCTGTATATATTATAAAATAAAGTTATTTAAGTATAATAAATTTATAATATTTAAATCACTCAGAGTAACCTTTATTTTAAAAAAAACTTCACTAGATTTCTACATACGTTTAAATTTGAGATGCGATTCAAACTTATTATCTACTAGAAGCCGATTTATTGTTAACGACTTGATATGATACGATTATTTTCAAAAATTGCATAGCCGTTCTAAAGATCAAGAATAATGAGCACCCGTACAAAATTACTTATTATAAGAAATTAGAAACGATGCTGTTGACTGACTTCTTCAGTGAGCCGATTGTATTGTTGTATATAGGTGTGATATGTCCAAAGAAAAACATCTGGGACAACTGATATCTTAATACAATATAAATAAAGCAAAAGGGGGAAATAGTTTATTATACAGAGATTCTCAAAAAGATGAAAGATTTTTAAAACACAAAAAAATAAACATACTTATATTTAAAAAGTTATAAATGAGTTATTTGAAATATATAAAATTAATCATGTTTTAAAATCATTATACTTTTTTTTTAAGATTAAAACTTTCTTTGATAAATTAAAAGTTTTTCTTTTCAACATTACATTTACCTTTGCCTTTAAGAAACAGTAAATTTCTTTTTTTCTGAAATACATCTTAAAAAGTTTTAAAATAAATTATAAAGTTGTAAAGAATTTTTTCTGAAATTGGCCTAAGGTATCAAGTTTTAACCGACAAAGAAAAACAAAAACTAATTTGTTTCGTGTAAAACACAAAAAATAATTCTTTTAAATTGAAATTGTTCCATCAAATTTTAAATTACAGTAAAACTTATAAAACATGGATAATTTTATAAAATAATAATATTGAAAAAAAAACGAAGGATATCACTAAAGTAAAAACCGCTGGGAAATTTCTCACCTTAAGGTTGGCGAATCTCTGTCGTTCATGACCACACTTGTAATGTACAAACTGGATTGTTGTCTGTAAATTGTCGCGTTGTAGTATCTTTGACTACGTGTGAGTTATTACGTTATAAAATGAATAGGAAAATCGATGTTGCCGCCGACTGTGAAGTACGTGGAGTCATACTTTTTTAAACTATCAAAACGTTAAGCCGCGTGAAATTCATAGGCATTGGTTGCTGCGCACGGCGATAATGCAATGAATGATAGAAACATCCGAAAATCTGTGAAAGGTTTAGAAATAACAGAAATATTGTGCATGATGAAGAATGTTCTGAGAGGCCTTCGATAATCACCGAAGACTTGAAACGTGTGAATGATGAAATCAGAAAAGATCGTCGCTCAACGATTTCCGACTTGGTTCTTTTTCCTGATGTTTCAAGAGTTGTTATCGGTCGCATTGTTCATGACCATTTAGGCTTCAGAAAGGTTTGTGCACGTTGGGTGCCGCACGTCTTAACGGAACGTCACAAAAAAATCCGAATGGGATCTGCTTTGGAATTGTTGATGCGATACACAGTAGAAGGTGATGAGTTCCTTAATTCAATTTGTAACCGGCGATGAAACATGGATTTCGTATTACACGCCAGAGAGTAAACAGTACTGAAGTAAATGGCTTCATCCTCAATCGTCAACCAGACCGACAAAGGTAAGCCACAGTCATTTAGATGCAAACTGATGGCCACAGTTTTTTGGGATCGGTTTGGCGTATTGCTGATTGATTTCATGCCACGTGGAACGACTATAAATGCAGAAGCCTACTTCCAAACTTTACGTAAGTTACGGCGCGCCATTCAAAATTGGCGACGTGGGCAGATGACCGACGGAGTCGTCCTGGTGCACGATAATGTACGTCCATATGTTGCGGATCTGACACGTGATTTACTGAGATCATTTGAATGGGAAATTTACGATCATCCACCATATAGTCCGGACTTAACTCCTTCTGATTACCATTTATTTGGGAAATTGGAAAAACTTTTGAGTGATGATGAATTTAAAAACGCTGTTAAGCAGTGCTAAATGGACTGGTGGCAGAAGAATACGACGAGAGTATATTGAAGCTGGTATATCGGTACAATAAATGTCTTAATTCAGAGAAGTGTAATATGAGGTATGTAGTTTAAGAGAAATAAAAAATATTTATAAAGTTTTCAGAATAAAGTTTTTTACAATGAAACGGTCTTTACTTTAGAGATAACCTCCCGTATACACACACACACACACACACACACACACACACACACACACATATATATATATATATATATATAAATTTATAAAAATAACTAACACGAAAAAAAGAAAGAAAACTACACTTTTTTCTTCAAGTCAGAACAATTCTCTTTGTTCGTAACTTCTACTTAATATTAATGAACCGTTCACGTTAAATTAAGCTCATTCTAGTAGGATTAATCATATTGTTCCAGTTTTAATATATAATTACTTTTAAAAAAATGCTCGTAGGATAATCCATTATTAAAAAAGCAAATTAAAAGAAAAAAAATTACAAACGTTTTTACATAAATAAAAATAATTTATTACATGTAGAATTGAATAACTTAATAATTATAATAAACAAATTCTGACAACTGATCTTATTCAATATAAAAAGTGAAAAATTATAAACAAGTTGTTATCTACGTAGGTATACCATAGAATAACTTTCATATAGATTAATGATTAATAACTCAGAAAGCGTTCTTTCCCAATTAGTTTCTTTGATTCTTACAAAAGAAAGAATTTAATAATAAATATAAAATAAATAATAACAAATTAGGCCTTTTTATTCGTTAAAAACAAGTTAATTTTATTTATAGATAGAACGCCAAGATAATTAACATAAATTTGAATAAATTTTCTTTCTTTATGTTTATCTTAACCGACTAATTTTAACTCGATAAAGATACTAGTATATGCCATAAGCATTTATTTCCTAGTTTTTTTTACATTAATTAATATGGTATTGGTGAAAAATATATTTAGGATAAACAAAATAATATGGACTTGATTCACTGCAATGCCGCAGACAGTTAATTCATTAATTTATTTACTCGTTAAACAGAATATTAAACGGTCGTATATTCAAATCAAAATAATTACAATATCTTCCTAAGAACGGAACAGCAGTGTAAAACAGGTGAATTTTATTATCTATTAATCATGTAACTAAAGATTTACTTCATTAAAAAAGTAATAAATTAGAAACACATTTTATAATTTAGTAACAGCATCATATTAGATTTGGTAAAAACGTAGATAAGTCAAGGATTTATTTTAAAACTAAAGTCAATGATTTAGCTAAAATGATAATAATTGAAATAAGTATGTATGAAGCAAGTTTTATAAACACGTGATTTGTTTTGCGCGTTTCACTGACAACAACTGATTCATTTTGTAGGTTTGCTTTCATGCACATTATTTTCTGTCATCCGAGAGACGAAAGCAGAAAAATTTAGTAGTGATACTGCAAATAATATCGTAATGTACAATTATTGGACGATGAAGACAAAATTTTTAATTATTTTAAGGTATCAGTTGCATAGTTTGATGAACATGTTATTCATCAAAAACATCCATTTTTTTGTGAAACTTAACTAATGCAGAATACACCGGACTACATTGGACGAAACACAGAACTGAACTAAGTGAAAGAGTGAAGAACTGTACGTGAACAGCTGTCACCAGGCCGAGCTCAAGCTCAAGATAGTATAAATTTTCGTTAAAGAATCCATGTAAATTGAGAATGCCGGGCTGTTTTAGCTACTCGACGTTGTTTAGGACACAAAGATATGTTTATCTACAGAACGCATCTACAACTCAGAGATCCGTAAAATGTCCAAAATGGAGAAATATTTTATTCATTCACTCCTATTGAGACGCAGAACAGACGACAACAGTGGACGGTGAAATGCGCGACAGAAAACGCCCAAATAAAAGGGACCTAAGTGGTATCATAATTTAATCAAATAAAAAATGAGGAAGAATGATGAAAATAAATATAACCTATGCTCCAATTACAGTAAACCACTATTTACTGAGTGGTTCGTCGTTAAATTATGTGTCATCATATACGTATTTAACGAATGAAAAAACGAAATTTATATATATATATATTATATATACATATATAATTACATATATATATATATGTAAAATGAAAACAAATGGAAGAAAAGATTTTAATCTTTTCTGACTGCTGAATTCTCTAGACCGATTAGTCATTTTCATGTTTTTAACAGAATTCAAACAAAAGGATTATATATCAAAAGGATACTCAATTTGACAAATTTTTTAACTTTGTTTAAAGCAGTGATTCCCACACTGTGCACCGCGGCCTCTTCACAGAGGCGCCGCGAAATAATGTAAAAGCTTCATAATTCATTGAACCAAGACATTTATATTTACTAATTTAATATTAATAAAGCAAAAAAAAAAAAAAAAAAACATCAAAAAATGAAGAAAGGAGTTTTATTTATTTTTTTCTTCTTTTACTTTCGAATGAATAGTCATACTTTTACTAAGGGTAGGGCGTCATGGAAAAATTTTAATTGAAAAAGGGCGCCGTGACTCGGAAAAGTTTGGGAACCACTAGATGAAGCTTATTTTTTAGTAAATGTTTCAATTCCAAGATTTTTTATATTTATTTTTTTATTATTTTGCTAGTGACTTCGAAGAAACTTTCTTTCAGTTAACACCATTTAACGAATTTTATAACGAAAAGTATTACGTGGTTACTTAATTAATTTGAAGATTTACCGTTATTTGTTTTCTCTTCGTTAATTAATATTGGATTATTATAATGTAATGTGATAACTTATGATTACTTATAACGTATGTAATCATTATTGTAATAAAGTATTTTCACGAAATTAAAAAATAAAAAATTACCAAGAAAATTTCAGGTTAAAAAAATATATATATATATTTCCATTTTTTAAATATCCTTATCTCAGACTAGATATTTCTTATTTTTATCAAATAAAGGTTTTTCTATCTATATGTGTTATAAGCGGCTTTCTGCATAGGTACCATTTTTTGTACCCCTACCTCTATTTAAATAAAAATTGATCTAAATAAAACATTAATAAAATATAATTTTAAAATAATAATAATAATAATAATAACAAATAAAATAGAGCGTAGTTCATCAATGTTCTAAAATGTAAAAATATTAAGGATTTGCGAGTGATATGATTTGGCGCGACTATATAAGTTTAAGTTTAACGGACTAAATGAAATGGTGTTAAGTTTTTGGTTTTGAAAAACCAAAATTTAATTTGATTTGATTTGAAATCAGGTTTTGTCATATTTTTATATATTTTTTCAATCACAGAATATAGACGAGATGTGGGGCTACCTATTTATAAAAAGACATAACAAGCTTTTTTTTTAATACTTTTATTTTTAATAGCAACAACCATTAAAGTCATTATCGACTTATTAATGTAATGTAACTAACTGTACCGGTAAATGTGTAGTCTTAAACAAACTTAGGCCGACCAGTCCTGAAATGTATGGTTAATTGAAACGCAACCACCAAAGAACACCGGTATCCACGATCTAGTATTCAAATCCGAATAAAGACAACTACCTTTATTAGAATTTGAACCTGAGAACTTCGACTTCGAAATCAACTGATTTAGGACGACGGGTTCACTACTAAACCAACCCGATTGGTTACAAAATTTTAAAATATTAAAAAAATCAATATTCAACTGTTTTATTATTTTAACTTACCAACGTTAAAATTTTTTGACTTTTGTTTTTTATTAGAACCAATCTCTAAATATTTTTATAAATATATTTCCTTTAATACAATTTAAATTATTCTCCACATTAAATTTCATATTTATAATTTTACAATGATCCATGTACATTTCAAATAAATATATCACCTCATTTAATTAAGTTAGAATTCCAGTCACTTTAAGATACTTTGGCAAAGTTATAATTTTTTAGCCTACAAATATTTTTCAAGAAAAAAAAGTGAAATTAATTTGATTCTCCAGAAACAATTCATCATCGTAAAAGATCTCAATAAACATCAATATTTAAAGACGTAAAGATTTTTCCTTAAGTATTTAAAAAAAAAATCTGATGTGGACACCATATGACTTCCTTGTACGCCTATTAAATTACATATACACTTTTTTTTTTTAAATAGAAGGTAATAAAATTTTATTTCTCTAACAACTTCTGATATTTTTTCTTTTTTTATTGTATTATTGAATTATTTATTGTAATTTTTTTTTACAATCAGAGTTAGTAATTATTAATAAATCAATATATTTCTATTATAAAAAAAATAGTGAAAAAAAGGAGATGAAGTCGGATTTGAACCGATATGCCTTCCTGTTGAAGATCGAAATATTTCATTAATTAAAATTTTATTTGGTTATAATTCTGGGACCAATGAAAATAAGTATTACTTATTTATTTATTATTCGATTGCAATAAAAAGAGGAGGTGCACAACTAGATGTTACAACAGTCCTAAATCCAAAATTTTAACATCCTACCGCTAATGGTTTTTGAGTTATGCGAGATACACACTCATATACGTACGTACGTATGTACAAACGTCACGCCGAAAAGAGTCAAAACAGATTCAGGGATGGTCAAAGTGGATATTTCTGTTGAAATTTGTAATTTTTCGCGATCACAATACTTCCTTTATTTCGTAGAAGGAAGTAAAAACGACAAAAACGTAGTTAAACTTTCACGCAAATAACCTTTCTTTTATCCAAAAATATTTCAATTTCTATCCCATACATTTCATCAAATTCTTTTGTACAATTATACTTTCATTAAGTTACCATATTCCGAAGTTACCAAATTCAGATAAAAACAAAGAAAATAAAGTTATTGTAATTACTCTTATCAGGAATGGGAAATTAAAATCTCATACATGTGAACAATTTTTAACAATAACCTTAAATGCTTACCGAACTTCATGATGTGGTCTTACTAAATGATTGCAATACTGTAGTAAAATTAAGGCTTTTCTGTATATCAGGAAACAAGTATAAATACACATCCAAATATAAAAAAAAAATAAATAAACGAATGTATAATTATAAAAATGACTATAACATTCAGTTTTACTCAAGTTATAACAGTACGAGTACATTAACAAAGCCCAGCGTAATAACATAATGTGTCGTGCCTGTTGAAATAGGTCTGTGAATAAAGCGTACATTGCGCAAGCGCAAAGTTAATAATTTCATCATTTTCATAAACTCACGTCTACCAACAAAACAATCGGTTTGATTTAGATATAAGTGAACGCACAAAGTTAAAAAAATTTACATTACTGAACTCGAATTACAAAAATATTCCGTATGTAAATTTAATCCATCCCAAAATAAAATTTAAGGTGTAAAATTAACAGTTTGAACGAAAAATAATGAACTAGGGGGAAATTGAAAATTTCGATTAAAACTATTTTTTGAATCTTTAACTATTTCTGGAAATTATTTTAAAAGACATAATCTTCATCTTTTTAAAAAGGCACAAAATTCGTACCTAACCGTGGATGTTTTAATTCTCGCCCTACCCGAAAGATGAATTTTTACTCCTCGCTCTCTCTGTCACCACCATCTCTCATTTGGATTTCCCGACTTCAGATTTTATTATCAATTCACTAAAAGACGCCACCATGTTAATCTTAATTTTTTTTTAATCAAGCTAAATCTGAGTTTCCCAGATAGAATAATAACGAAAGATTTACCCCTTAATTAAGAATTTTTCAATATTTCATAATCGAGTATAAAAAATGAAAAAAAGTGTAAACGCAATGATTTTTAAAAAACTAACAGGCCAGTTTCTTTATCGTTAAAGTATAAAATATAACTGGTAAAATGATAAATATAAATAAGATTAAATAATCTACCAAATAACTGACCTATTATTTAAACATCCAACTATTTTTGTATTCAACAAACAAATAAAACATTTTAATCAATCGGGATATGATCCATTTATTTTATTTGCTAATCTTTAGTTAATCTGTCGTACATAAAAATGTAATTTTATTAGAACAAGGTCAAAAGTATCATCGATGTGTCACATGCGGGCGATCTTATATAGATAGAGTAAAACGCGTAGCTCTGATGTTAATGGATACTAATTTAAAGCCCCGGATGTTGCTAAACTGTTAAAAGAGATGAAGCAAACGGCAGGATGGATGATGAAAAGTTGATGTCTGATGTGACAATCTTCTTGTCCTCCTTTAACTCCCTTTCTTTAGCTACTCCTTTTTCATTCTCTTCTTTTTATCACTACTGGCAATTAGTGACTCCTGTAACGTCATCATAATGTCGTTAACGGTTTTATCACTGTATTCTTCTTCTTTTCTATCCCCTCTTCTACCCTCGCCTTTATTTTTTGCTATCCGTCGGTTCACTTCCCTAACCACGTAGTTGTGTTAAATTTCCAATAAATCTTTGTTTCATCCGAACAAAAACACAACAAAAAAACGGCAAGTAAAGTTAGAACTTCCATTGCGCTCATAGTACAGTTTTTATTTCACCTCCATTTTTTTGTTTTCCTAATATATAAAATATACGTTATAAATAGTTTTCATATTAGATATAAAACATCTGTTGTCTTGTCAATTTTTTATTTATTCTAAATTAAAAAACTTTTAACTGTTATTTATTAAAAATCGGGTTAAATTTATTTAAAAGTAAAAATAAAATTTCTTCGGAACATAACTTTTTTCTAAGTTTTTTCTTTGTCGAACTTATAAACACATTTTATTCCGTTTTACTGGTCTAAAGAGCATGAGATTTTTCCAGGAACTTTGCGATGGGATATTCCAGCTGAGACATTAGAAAAATATTAGAAATGGAAATTTATAGCGAGTATAAAATACCTAGCCTGATCGGATTCGATACTTGGAACAATCTAATGAATTAAAAATACGGAGGTCAGCATAATAAATAAACTAATCCCATAAAAATGATGATAAATATTAGTAATTAATTTATTATTAAAATTATTTATTGTAAGCAATTTATTATTAAAATTGCAAAAATCAATCTAAACAATAAGAAACTGACAAAAGCGATCATCGTTATTGTCTTCCGTAGTAAAATTCTCTTTCAGAAACGCCAGTATTCGCTCAATTCAGATATAGGTTTTATTCGTTACTGTTAATTCTTCTTGTAATAATTAATTCCCGGTTTGCTTTGCAGCAGTCTTCCTCCACTAGACAGTTCTATCGTGTGCTAATCTCTTTGTTTCTATGTACGTTTTACAACCAAAATTCTGTATGGCTTGTTCAATATATCCTAGACCTGGTCTGCCTCTTGCATTATTTCCTTCAATTGTGTCCTCTATCACGGTGGGCAACAAATTTTTATGCTGTATTACATGTTCTATCCACGTGTCTCGCCGCTTCTTTAATAAGCTCCGTAAATATGGTATCTCATCAATTCTCCGTAACATTTCTTAGTTGGATATTTTTTCCTTCTATGTAATCTTCAAAATCCGTCAGTAGCATCACTGCTAAAATATATCTATTCTTCTTTTCCCTTCTGCCGCTGTGATCTATGATTCACTGCCATATAGGAAAACACTCCATACGAATGTCTTCATCCATTATTTTCTCAATTTTTTTTTATATTGTTTGTGGTGAATATCTTAATTTTCTTATGGAATGATAATTTCATCTGTTTTATTCTGCTATTAATGTCCTTCAAGCTTCACGCTGTTGATTTCAAGATAGGTGAATTCCTTCACACACTATAATTTATTGTCCATTCATATGTCTATCAGCTTTCATATCGTGTCTACTCACTACAATTATCTTTTTTTCTCTGTATTTATTTTCACGTTATATTTGAACAATATTGTGACCATGTTTCCCACCATCCTTTTGAATTTTCTTTCATTTTCGGCGGGTATAACTACATCATCGGATTTTTTCTCCATGTATCCTTACCACTACTATCTTCTAAATTTTCTTTAACGTCATCTACCCCTAGTTGTGAATATGTATTGAACAAATAGCCGACAATGAGAACACTTGCCTGACACCTCTCTTTCTCTTTGCTTCCTTTGGTGGCCTCCACCAATAGGAAGAAAATACAGGTTTCCAACAGTTCTTGTGAGGAAAATTATAAGCTGATCTTAGAAAATCTATCGATAAACATAAAATATTAACTTTTTCCTCGAGTCAAATTTTAAGTCAGTCTTAGTTTGTTTCTTAATAACTACGGATTTTTTATTTCAAATTATACTCATAAGGGAAAAGACAAATAGAATTGTTAACAGTATTCAAAAAATCAACAATCACTTCATAATTGGAAAGAGACTTATCATGTACATTCAATATGTTAATTTTTTAAATTAAAATTAAAAAAAGCTTTTTACTAAAGTTTTTTGGAATTCACAAGAAGCTTAAATTTTAACCCCTGCTTTCACAAAAAAAAACTGAAAATTATTTATACCATTTAACGTTAAAATATTCTTTTTAAAAGACACAACTATTTTAAAATAATCTATAAACAAAAACATAATAATAAGTATTTATAAAAATTCAATTTTGTGCAAAAGTGGTGTATACAAATATAATAATATAAAATGTAATTAAATGGGAATAACTGTATAAAACGTTAGAAATTTAATAATTTATAATAAATTAAAAAGATTTATAGCCGATTCGTTGATTTTTTTGATTTTTTTATTTATATACATCTATAAGGTGTATTATTATTACTTTAGTGATTAAGATTGTAAGTCTGTATATAGATTAAAAAGAACTTTTAAATTGATATGTTAAAAAAATAAAACTTGCAAAGATTTATAAAACTTTTTTTACGGGTCGGTTTTTGAATTTTTTTCCGAAAATTTATCAATATTAATAACCGACTACTATTAGAAAAACTTTTCGAGAATAAAGTTTTGATAAGGTTCAACTTCTCATAGATTACACACTTATTCAATATCTCTCTCTTCCTTCAAAATTAAAAAAAAATTATAATAAAATCAATCCACCTAACATATAAATTATATACCATATTTCGTGGCTGCAGTAAGTTTAATTGGTGCTGCGATATTAAGTAGCCAACTGCGTAAGTACATACAACCAGAATATTGTAACCAATATTATAGTATTTGTGTATTCTGGAGAACTACAAATGGAGGTTATAGTTCAAACAAAAAATCCCTAAAGGGAAACATTTTGTAACCGAAATCAATGATTTCCTTGCGTTTTAAACTTTGATACCGTATTCAAGCCGAAAAATAAAGAAAAATAATTAATTTTTTATTTTTGTAAAATGAAGCACCCTATATGAATCATCAAACATTCAGAGAATTGAAAAATTTACTTCACAAAACTACACTTCTATAGATAGAAACACATTTTTACCTCTTAAATTTGTATAATTTCCTAAGAATATAACAGTACAGTTATATTTCATAACCGATATCAATTTACTCATAAACCTTCCCACACATACTCGCATAATTTCGCATAGGATAAAATATTTCAGCGTAAATACGTTTGTTAAACCAGTTTCTAAAGTTATAATAATTTAAATTTAAAAAAGTAAATGCTGTGTACTGCCACTTTAAATACATTATTAATAAAATAGGCAAGTAGATAAAAAAAGACAGGCAGAGAATTATAAAGCGTGCATTTAAAGAGGTTAGGAGTTAATAATGCTGCAGCTGGGCCACCGGTATACGATATAAAATATATTTTCACTCACTCTAAATTCTAACACCGTACAGAACATCGAATATTTAATGAATAAAATTAAAATTAACCTCTGGAATGTTGACATCATAATATTATCTGCTGCCTCGCGATTATTATTATTATTACTATTATATCGATAATGCTATTACACTGACCAGTGAAAAGAATACCTTACATCCTACGGCTGGTTAAAATACCGCAACAGTAAAATAAACTAATGTTAATTTCCATCTGACCTAACCTAATATTAAATATCATGCTTGAATTATTATTCTCTAATACATCCTCACAAACACATGCTCGCGCATAAAGAGAGAGAGAGAGAGAGATTGAGAGAGAGATTCCATCTCTCCTTCTAGTGTATGAATTACAACTAATTAATTTAACTCCGAGATCAAATATGATTTTTGTTTTAAATACTGATAACTTAGTAATAGTAATTCTGGTTTCTGATTTTGCTGAAAAAAAACCATAGATAATTTTTATATTATATTTCGTACCCAAGTTTGTTTAAATAAAATACATTTTTGTAATACAGCTTTTAGACAACATTTATATTTTATGATCTCATTTTTGGATGACTTTCAAGTTTCAAGTAGAATATAAAGAAGGTACCTCGACCCATCCTATCATTATATCAGACTTGCACAAACAATTACGGTTCACAAGGACGGATGAGGTTTTACAAGCTTAATTCATATGATTTTTTTACGAAGTACACATTTATAAAGGGAGTGGAGAAACAGAGAGGTACACGTACATATACAATACAGGTTCGCCTGTCTATTGACCCTTTAATACTGGGAATATACTTTACACACAAGTGAGTGTGTATCCACATACTCAATAATGTAGACTCGGGTAGGTGAGTGAGTTTTTACTCGTAGTTTAAATATAAATAGTTTTAGACGTAAATTTCGGTAGGAAGTTGAAGGAAGAAAATAGTTCAAACAAGTTACACACAAAACACCGATACATATATAAACATCATTTGCACGTAGATTGACATGATCTTCACCGCGAAGTTTCATTCGTAGAAATACAAATAAGGACCAATATGGATTCGCATACACGGTTGAGTTTAGTCCGTAATTTAAACATACAAGGGAAAACAAACACGGGATCGAGTAACTTATCTGTTTAATGAACGTACATAAACTAGGCATGTTTTAGCAAGAAGGAGTGAACATAAGCCTTCTAATAACATATTATTACATAATTTATTTAAAAATAAATTCATTATTAAAAACACATATTTAAAAAAAAAAATTACATATTGAACTGATCATTTTCAAAAATAAGTAAATAAAGTTTTATTACAAATAAGATCAAAATTGTTATGTCGTGTAATAAATACCCACTTTAAAAAAATATTATTCTCCACAGATAATAATATACTGTTCCTCATAGAAAAAAGAAATTATTATTTTTTATTATTTTTTTTATCATAATTCTTACTTACAATCTGTCTAAGAACGAACCATAAGTCAACAGAATTACAATAAGCGCTAGATGAAAGAGTTTATGGGGGATTAACCCCCTCAATAAAACAAACGTATACAATACAAAACGTCAAATAAATATAAGACAATATGAAATACATATAAGGTAACATATAAATACATAAGACAGTAGTTTATTTGTATAAAAACCCTTGAAGAGATACTCTTCATAAAAAGTACAAAAGTCCTTAAAACACAAACAAAAAAAAAAAAAAATAAGAACAAAAGAAAAGAAAATCAAAACAGTAATATAACTTGAACACGAAAGGAATTTACGCCGTTCACCAGGCATAGAGAAGATACAAATCAAAATTACTCTCACGTTATGATTGGTTAAAAAACAAAGAATACGATTGGTTGGAATTTCGTGCCTGATAATGATAAGAATTACTCTCGCCATATGATTGGTTAAAAAACAAAGAACACGACTGGTTGGAATTTCGTGCCTGATAATGATAAGAATTACCCTCGCCTTATGATTGGTTAAAAAACAAAGAATACGATTAGTTGGAATTTCGTCCCTGATAATGATAAGAATTACCCTCGCCTTATGATTGGTTAAAAAACAAATAATACGATTGGTCGGAATTTCGTGCCAGATAATGATAAGAATTACCCTCGCCTTATGATTGGTTAAAAAACAAACAATACGATTGGTCGGAATTTCGTGCCTGATAATGATAAGAATTACCCTCGCCTTATGATTGGTTAAAAAACAAAGAATACGATTGGTCGGAATTTCGTGCCTGATAATGATAAGAATTACTCTCGCCTTATGATTGGTTAAACAACAAACAATACGATTGGTCGGAATTTCGTGCCTGATAATGATAAGAATTACTATCGCCTTATGATTGGTTAAAAAACAAACAATATGATTGGTCGGAATTTCGTGCCTGATAATGATAAGAATTACTCTCACCTTATAGACATTGAAACATGAAGGATCTAAATTAGAGAGATATTGGGAATTTATGAATATTTCACGCGTTATACAGAAACTGAAAGAAATTAGAACATGAGAAATTCAATGGCTGAACTGGGATTTGAACCCGGAAGCTCCGGACGAAATCCGATACGCTAATAATCATAATAATAATAAATTTATTATTATTTATTATATTTTTAAATATATACTGAAACAGTTTATATGAATAAAGACAATAGACAAAAATAATATAAAACAGAATAATTTACAGAATGAAAAATCCGACTACAGTTTATGCAGTCTCATAAAAATACACAACGACTAAACAACCAATAGACATAAATTTAACGGGATTTAGACAAACCAAAAAACTAAAAAATTACCGGTATTTACAGTTTAAAAAGAAATATTTTACCATTAAACAAAATCTGTTTTAAAATTGATGAAACTTTGAAAGCCTCTAAAATACTTCATTCAAGTGTAAGTAGCGAAGGGTCAAATCCACAGGATAAATTGGAAGAAAAAAAAGGAAAAAGGGGAAGAAAAGCAGTATAAGAATATTACTTGAAGAAGTTGCGAAGGGGGAAGCAATAAGAAATATTCGGTAGAAAGAAGTAAAAGAGTGTTTGTAAAAACGATATAAAATGTAACTGGCTACTTCAGGGTGGCTAGTAAAATCCAGATAAATTATGCATTAAAACGGGAGGGATGAGTAAAAAAAAGAAATAAAAACAAACAGAAAAACCATATAGGGGGTAAGTATACAAGATAATATATTTTAATAAAAATACCTATAGCTATATTCGTGTACACTACACATTCCCCTACCACAATACAAAGCTATACTGACAACTATAAGTGGATGGTAGGGAGATAGTCAATTCTGTCAATTTGCTCCTAGAGAAAACGAATCAAGCAAGAGTTTGTTCGTATCAAGGTTAAAACCGCAAGGGAATAACAACGAACCTTACATAAACACACATGAGACAGTCTTGTGTGGAATATCTTGAACTAGAAAACAAGCATCAAGTTTCCAACATTTTGGTACAAGTATAAACAAATACAAACTTTGCTGAATCCATGCTCTATGCAACGACAGTACACTTATTTTTATTGCATTCAAACCTTAGAAAAACCTAATAAAAGAAAACACTAGAACTCAAATTCTAGTTTTATTCTTATATTCTCTTTGTATTCATTACATACAACAGATATATTGTAAATTCAAAAATTTAAGATAAACAATTCCAAAAATTACAGTTAACAAACTACACTGTAAAAAAATAGATTTTTTTTATATGCAGAAATTTTGTTATGACTACGTCATGAACAGGTTCCTACAACGCGGTGAAATCTAGAAAGTCATCTTTAATCGGGGATAAGATACAAAATCGGGGCTAATTCTTAGCCCACGTATAATATTGGAACACAGTTCAGAAAGCACGAAAAAACATAAAGGAGAGTTCATAGATAAAAAATTTCTAATTTAATAAAATAAAACATTAAAGAACAAAATCAAAAAAATATTGAGTGACAGTTTGGCAGTATAAAGTATAAATATATACTCTATATACTATAAATATAAATCACAACCAATCTACAATTAAAACTATTATTAAAAATTAATAAACAATTGGGCTAATAAAGCAGGTTATTTGTTTTTATTATTCCAGTAAAGAATAATTTTATGTTGATTGATGTTGTTTAATAATTTCATGTTAATGTTGACAACATTGGTTTACCAAAATTATGAACAGTTAATAAAAAAAATGAAAACTAAAATTTTATTGTAATAGCTGTGCGAAGTATTAAAGTATATTTAAAATTGTTATATAATAATGTAATGCTGAATGTCCAGTTTGAAAATTTAAGTCAACTTGAGTCAACACAAGTAGTAAAATTAATTTTAATTTTTTTATATTTCATTAATATATAACAAAAGAGAGGTTACAATAAGGAGAGAGAAAAAAATAGAACCAGCTTAAGGAATGTATTTAATAATTTCATTAAAACACAGCAAATAGCAATCTTAAATTATCTTATATCTTATTTGTTATATGTTATGTGACATAATTTATATTAATAATTTTGGTCCAAATTTGTTGTAATTTAGGTTAGGAATAAGATTACCACATTGTTAATCGTTGATGAAAATCTGTTCTTTGTTTTAGGGGAAAAATGTTTTTAAAAAAACATTTAATTAGATCCTTTATTTGTAATTAATTTCAACTAGAATCATACAATTTCTCATGTTTGTCATATGTTTTCACAATTCCTCAAGGACCAATAAAAATGTTTAAAAGAAAAATATTAAACATAATTTTGATTATTTATTGGTTAAACTGTTGTTTACATATAAATTTTAAATTGAAGTTGTAATGCGTAAATTGTTTTTTTCATAAAAAAATAGTGAACAATTACGGATAGTAATTTAATTTAATACAGAAAGGTCTTATTATAGAAAAATGTTTAGATTTGTTTTAATTAGTTAAAAAATGTTATAGAGAAATTAATAAGCAGTATAAAATATTTAAAAGTTAAGATTATATATAATTCTTGGTCATAGGATTCAAAATATACAAAAATACCACACATATATATATATATATATATATATATATATATATATATATATGTGTGTGTGTATGTAATAACAAGACAAATCTAACTTAAAAATATTATCTTTAATAATCTCTTAGGTTAACCAACCAGCTATACAAACTTATAAATTAAAATCATTACGTTTCACTTAGAATTCTCTAAGCTACCTCAGGTGACAACACACATTAAAAAAAAATACATAAAAAAAACTCTCTTACATACTAAGACATTAACTGGTCTACCCATCCTAGATAACAATATTCCCCCACCTTTGTAAGGGTGGGGTTACATCCCACGCTTATATGATTTTAATTTATAAGTTTGTACAGTTAATTAGTTAACCCGAGATATTATTAAAGATAATATTTTTAAGTAAGATATGTCTTGTTATTATATTTAATTCTATCTAATTAAGAGGAAAATAAACTTAAATAAATAACATATAAGTTAATATTTATATATATATATATATATATATATATATATATATATATATATATATATATATATATATGTGTGTGTATGTGTGTGTGTGTGTTATTTAACTTAATTACAACAAAACAAAAAATTAAAACCAACCAAGAATTGAGCTCGTAACTTACTCGTACATTCTTTTAATAAAAAAATAATACCTGCAGGAACTGTTTTTCCTTTTTTTTTGTTGTAAATTCGTGTTTAAGAATTTATGTAAACAATTTTATCCACTGATAAGACCAATTTTCTCATTCTTTAAAAAAAATTTTGAAATAGCATAACTGTGGTTTTATCTCAGGAATAATAATTAGTCGAATAAATGATTGTTAGCTGCTATTTACGTAACCGAAATAAAATAATTCAACGGTGGAAATGGAATAATTTGGAAGCCCAGTTAACATCATCGTTACGTGAAAGAACACGTGCTCTGATCTATGTTCGAAATAAAATTCTGTTCTATGGTCGAAATACAGATCTGTGTTCGATCTATTGAGTTTATAGCATGTCACACAGTTTTTTGGAACCACATGCCTTCCAAATCTATATCAATCAATTCTAGCCACTAACAATTCATTCCTTTGTTATCAATTTGTCAAATTTTGGGGAAATTTGCAGTACAAAGTCTTCTTACCTTTCTTCACCACTGTCAAGGCCGAATTTCAAAAATTCTAAAAACTGATTTTTAGGAAAAATTATGCATACCCAAAATCAAGTTGATAACCCTTCATTTATAAGCTATAAATTAAAAAAATAAAATAGACGGGTTTCAACAAGAATTCAAAAAACTATTTTAACCCTTTAAATTAAGAATTTCAAAAAATCTAGAAATTAGTATTTAGATATTCACATGAAGATAATACCCTCCATAAATCATACTGATAATTTCTTTTGTTAGCGAAAAAAAAAAATAGTAAATTTTATTGTTATTCCATTTTAACTCTTTAAACTTGAGATTTCAAAAAAATCCTTTCTTAGTGTGCACTTACATAGTAAGGAGAACGTGTATACAAATTTTTATCAATTATCTTCAATAGGTTTTGCTGGGTGTTGATCATTAATCACTCACGACTTGTTTATACATATATATGTAAATATATATAATGTATATTGATAATACAATATACATATACAGCATTATAGATAAGTCTACTAATTCTAAATAAAATTCATTTGTTAAATTCATTTTTTGATTTTCAAAATATTTAGGACCTAACATTACCTTCGTCCATAAATTGGACCAAACAATAACACGTTGGGGATAAATTGGCTATTAATAAATTTCTCTTGGATTTTCATTGCCGAAGAAACGATAATTTCGCTTGGTGAAATACCCGTTAATATAAAAATGGGTTCGTCGCTGAAAATGATTTTCTAGCAGTTTAATCACTGTTTTATTTTCAATGATTCAATAAAGAAATATGAAGCTAGTCTTCTGGCTTCAATTTTGAACCGATCTTGTACGTCGTAAATCAAACTTTACCTTAGAATTCACTACGCTATAGTCCTTACAACGACTAATGCTAGGAACGGTGTGGAATTGGTATTTCCTAAATCTTTAACCCGCTCGCCAAACGTAGCAACGTTTTAAACACAAAGAGATAAAGAAACACCCTCAGGCATCTGTAAATTCTTCTTTTTTCCTTGAATTTAGAGTATTATATGCGAATTGTTTTCTTTGTTGGCGTTTATGCACATTGATATAAAACGAATATTGCAAAATATATTTCTCAAAGAACACGCATTTCCGTTATACGTTTTAACGATATGAATACGTTGCTGCATACGATAGAGTATCGCTGCATGACTAAAACTGTAACTGCCAACACATAACAGATGTGAAATATAACGGTCAGACAGTGCTTCCATCAGGAAGAGATAATCTATCTACATCCGGTATCTCTTATAAGAGCCGGTTATAAAATAATAGACTGTATTTACGCAAATATTTCTTTCCAGATTTGAAAGGTGTCAGTATTTTGGGAACGTTCGATTCAAAGTGATTTTTTTTAAAAATACAGTTAGATTACTATACAGTCAAACAGTGTTTCTAAAATAGTAGGCTGGCTATACTTTTACGGATTCTACTTGTAAAATTAAACAAAAAAAAAACCTTAGGAAAAATTGCAATTACTCCTTTCTTCTTCTCCTATCCACCATTTTTTTTATTTTTATATAGAAATTTATATCTCAAGTTCGGATAGAAGAATTACATTAATATCTGATAAGCGCCATTGTAATAAAGTTTTAAAATGAGGAAAAAACAGGCTATAATACCTACGCAAATTACAAAATGGCGGCCATGTTTATTTCTCAATTCATTATATTTCCATAAATATAATCAAAATGTATGTTATTTGGTAAAATATTAAGGATTGTATTTTGAACAATTTTATTTTTTTAAATCGGTTACCAAATAGCCGAATTATGGCAGAAAATTATTACTTAATTTGATACTAATTTACAATACTAGAATTGAACATAAAGTGGAGGACACGAAAACAGACAAGATTACATCAATTTTCTCCCATAATTCGTCTCTTTGTTAACCGTGTTTAGAAAATAAAATTGTTCAAAAAAAGCCTTAATATTTTACCAAATAATATACATTGTGATAAAACTTAAATATATGGAGATATAATGGATTGAAAAATAAACATGCCGCCATTTTATAATTTCCGAAAGTATTTAAGTCCTGTTTTTTTTCTTTCTAATTTTAAAACGTTATTACAAAGACGCTTACCAAATATTAATGTGATTCTTCTATCCGAACTTGAGATATAAATTTTTATATAAACATAGCAAAATGGCGGACAGGGGGAAAAAGAAGAAAATTGCCATTTTTCCTAAGGATATTTTCTGTTTAGTTTTACAAGTAGAATCTGAAAAAGTATATCCAGCCCACCATTTTAGAAACACTCTGTATAGTAAACAAAAATGTCCAATAATTTAATTTTTTTAAATTAAAATAATAAAAACAATCATACTGCTCCTAAAAAATTTCGAAAACAGTTTTAGAAACCTCTCCAATTTTTTTATTATTTTTCATCAGACATTCCATATCTGATAAAGCAAAAGAAAAGTTTTAGATTTATGATTGAGCTATATTTTTTCAGCCACAATTATCTGTAACTGGGAGCATAGAAAATTAATTATTGCCAAAAAATAAAAATAAGGTGTCAGGAATGTAGATCAAATTCCACATTACATACAAAATAATACACATGACATTACGCAAGAGATATATATATATATGTCGGCATCTTAATTTAATTTACAAAAAGAAAATTAATAAGTAAACTGCAAAAAAAGTACATTATTTTATCGAAGATACATTATTATTAGAAAGTACGTTATTTTATCGAAGTTTTCTATTACAGTATTACAAAGCACAGGGATACTTTGCAAAAAAAGAAAAACATACACATGCGATTTAAAGCTTTTTTTAATATAATACTTAGCTTTTTAAATATTATAATATATTAATTTTAATAGACAACATAATGACTCATTATATAATTCTTGGTCTTCATTTTGGAAGATTCTTGGTTTGAAATTGGTTCGGTTTGGCATTTTTCACTGCTATAGAAATACCATACTATATTCTCAAACAAATTTTCATTATCTGGCGATAACTGCTTAATCAATTTTCCTAAAGTTTTATCAAAAGTTTTTTTAAAAATATAGTTGTAGATTTTCAAACTAAATCGAAAACCTACATGAATAACTTACAGAAGTATAATGATATTGATATAAATTTATTCTGGGATATGAAAAATCGTAAAGAATAAAAACAAATTGTTACGATTAAGAGCGAACAATAAGGGTAAAATTTATTATCGAATATATATTGCTAAGATATACCTTTCAAAACGATTATATAACGAATTAAAATAATTTTAAAGCTGCAATAAATAAAACAAAAAAATCATTAAATGTATACAAAAGAAAATAATAAAAGATTTCCCTTGAATAAGTAATTTAATACAACGTATAACCCAATATTAAAATAATTAACTTAAATATAAAACTATTATTAGATTATTATAAAATTGAATTAACTAGAGTAATATATATAATCCATTATCTGGAAGATCCTTGTTATAATATTTGTTATAATAATAACAGGTTTCATAAGTTATTAAGTTAATTAAATAAATAATATCAATATTGAAGTAATAAAATATATATTAAAAATATAAATTAAATTCACGACCGGTTCAGTTAATTAAATAATAGTCATCGAATATTACTTAACGAATCCTACTCAATATTAAATATAGATAAATATAAATTAATAAAACAGATAAAATACGAATTCTAATCATTCGTATAAATAAAACAGTGTTCAACTCAAAAGAGACCCCCATCACTTAGTTCAATCTGTAAATAATAGTTTTTTTGGTAAATACTTACATAATAATTTACAAATGTTGAAAATGACACCCATCCATTTCTATGCACTTGTCAATACTTTTGACCATGTTCCTGTCTACTCATGTTAGCTGTACCGTGTCTACAGGTAATTTTTTCTTCATTTTCTGCAGGCTGTGTGGATTACTTCTATAAACATTTCTTTTAAGTAGTCCAACCAGAAAAAATTCTGGACTACTCAGATCACTGGATCTTAGTGGCCACAATCCTTTAGAAATGATTCTTCCACGGAAAATCCCTACAACATCTTTAACAATCTTAAAAAAAACCTTGGAATACGCGTATATTGCGATGTATTAACAAATTTCTATTCTGTTTTATGAATAGACTACACTTATGTTTAATTGTGCAACATTTAATACCAAAATTTAGTAGTTAACCAAACCCTGGAATCTTTATAGTCAGTTTAAAAATCAGTTTAAGTGAGGTTAAAAATCAAAACAGTTGAAAAATATTGGTGCGCGTTTATTTCTTTTTATAGACTTTCACATTTAACTACAACACTTTTTTCATTCAAATTTCGGGTTTGCTTTTTCGTTTACAAAGATCAGTTTTTGAATTATAAGACCGTAACTCAAAAATGTTTGTCTCAATTGAAAATAAACTGGTAGGTAGTAACATGTTTTAGGAAAACAATTACTATCTACCTGCCTAGCTAGCTAATAACTTTTCTAACAATTACTACTGTTTGGAAAATAGATAATTTTTGGAGCAAATATCTTATTATAACAATACCTTGTAAGGTGGAGGAAGTGATGTAACTGGGAAAATCCATGAAATATTACGTATCACTTAGTAATTTTTGTTTTTATAGCATAGATTTCGAATATAATAAAATTCCCACACAAAATAAGAACCACAAAAAATAACAGCACGTATGTTTATATTTAAAAATGGTATCGTAACCTTATTTATGTACCTTGAGATAAGAAACCAGCTATTCCAAAACGAAGACTAAAAAAGCACTACTCGTGCTAGTCATGTAACTTCTATTCTCCACTCCAACTACGATACGATTCACTGCGATTCTGCTGTTAACAGGAACTAACTGTACAAAAAACATCAATACACTCAAGAAAAGAAACTTTGACGAATTCCCTTTCCACCTCAAATGCTTTAAATATGACACAGCTATAATAAATATTAAGAAAAACAGATTAAAACAAAACAATTAAATTATTTTATATATAGTGGAAACAATGAATGGATAAATCCACGCAACGTTTTTCATAATAAACTTGCATTAACTATGCATAAATTTTTAAGAGTTTATTCTTTTAATTTTTATTTACAAATTATAAAATATGGAAGCTATTTTAACGAATTTTAATAAGCTAACTTTTTATTAAATTTTCATGCAGCGCAGAATATGTTTATAAATGAGAAATTAGTTAAGTATTTATAAAGGCTGATTATTGAGATGTGTTCGTAAACTCCTGATTTTAGTCAGATTTTAGTTAGAGCTAAAAATGTTGAATATAAATTACACATGTTATAAGTGATAAAGAAATTTACGCAAAATTATGAATTTATTTATGTGCTGATAAGATGAGATTTTTCGTGGAAATCACCCAACATATTATTAAATCTACCACAATTCATTTTCTTTAAAACTTTTAAAATTTATTTATTTTATGTTTATCTATTTTTACTGTTGTATTCAGAGAAACAAACAAAAAATCCTTTTCATACACCGGACCTTTGTTTCAAAATTATCGTGAAATATAAAATTAACATTAACAACTTGCTGGTTGAGTTCTCTGGATTAAGAATTTAACTAAAATAATATCCAAAACAGCCAAAAAAAAAAAAAAAAATTAAGACTATTAAACAACAATGCACTTCATATTATTTTTACTTATCGAGAGAGTGAGAGGAAGAGAGAGAGAGAGTAGAGAGGTAAATAATAAGTGGAAAGCATTTTATGTACTCTACATTGTTAAAATCAGATAAGATTATTATTGTAATAAATCACTCTCTAATACTTACCAACAAAATTGAAAATAATGTGATTACTCGAATGTCCTTTTAACACGAAAGAAGAAAATTTAAGTGGAAAAAACATGTTTTAAAATTTAAAAAAGATACATACAAAGATGAATAAATCTAACAAGAGAGGTGTTTATTTCCAACAAGAACTTTTGAATATTAAAGAAAAAAATAATCAACACAATATGTCATGGAGTGTTCGGAGACAGTTGATGACAACAACGATATAGTCTCTCAATTTTTGTAACATAAGTCTACAATTTACAACAGAAACTGACTAGTTGGGCGTGTCCAGTAATGAGATCCAATTTGTACCTCTCACAATTTCCTTCAACTTCGTTGTGTGTAGGCTACTTGTTTTATCGAACTCCTTTACCGCCCTTACTGCTACTCCACCTTCCCCCAAAGGTTCAACTATTACCATTTTACCAATCCCCGGCCCTACTCTAACTTACAGTCGTCCCACGATTGTTCTACTAAATGAGCCGGAATAAATTTGTACACCTTGCAAAATTTCTCTCTCATGGCTACATGTATTTAGCAATTATCTCTTCATTTAACTCCTCTTTAATAAATAAGGACACGGTTACAAAATACACAGACACACAAAAGAAACGTTCGTTAAAATTTTTAGCACTACATATACATCATCTATCAAGGTATAAATTATTATCCCTTTATAACATATTATTAGAGTCAAAAGTTCCCATTAAAGTAATGTCTAAAATTTCAGTTAGTTTGAAAATTAAAATAACTGAACATGATTTTGTATGGTGATAATTCATATTATGTAAATTAATAATATAACTGAAACAATAACGACGAAGAATACCAAATAAGTTACACACGGCAATCATTAACGTTCCTTAACCAATACAGTCTTTCTTATACCGTTTCAATTAGTAAAAGATAAAATTTAAAGTACAATGAACTCAATGCATATAAAACTGGGGAAAAATAAATATAAAATGTAGATATACGCTCACCAAGAGCACTGCACTGTATTATATTAGAACAGAAATGAAGATCAGCCTTCACCCGTCAAGCACCTAAGGACCAATTGGGTTTTGTAGAGACATCATACAGGGAACCGTGTATGTTTTGTCTGTAGAAAGGACTATCCCCAACAAATCAGATATCAAGGATTCTGTAATGAAGTTATTGCATATGGTCAACGCATCATTTACAAGAACCCGTTGTATTCGGGTTAAGCAAAATAAGAACAGAAAACCACTGCAGAAAAAAGGATTAGGGGATAAGGGAAGTAAATTGATGATACCAAAGGAACAATATATTTACAAAGCTAATATAGGTTAGAAGTTTTTTTTGACAAAAATGATAAACAATACTCTTAAATATTAAACAACAATGCCTAGATTCCGAGGCATTGGGAATCCATTACGCCCACAGTCCTTCGGGAGATTACGGGTAACGGGAAAAAACAGAAGCAGCAGTTTACTGACTAAAGTAATAAAACCGCAAAATAACAATAATGTTATAAAATTTTCAACGCAAAAAAAAAACACGAATGATTTCCTTCAAACTGTAGTTGTATCGTTACTGTATTAGTTTTATGATCGTATAAATAACAAGTATGACTCATTTAAATTATGATTAATAAACAGGTATGCAATAAAGTCAAATGAAGAATTTAGGCAGGAGTTAGGAGAATTATTAAAGTAGTTTTCAAACGGTGTTAACAGCATTCAGGGACAAAATGGCAATTGAGATTAATCATTATTTTTTCTTTTAGTACTCTGACAGCCTGTATGCTTTAAAATTATGTTTCTTTTAATTTAATTAACCATATCATAACATAAATTTCAATTAAAAGTAGTAGGTGCAGCAGATTTCATACTTTAATGTTCAACTGTTTCGTGTATTGCGCAAAAGCTCTCCGTTTCTAATAACGCGATACAGACATTAATATCATATCGTGTATCCAATGAGCATACGTCTTGATTTTTTCTAAAAAAAAAATTCCGATGATACTGTTTCTCGAATTTTCATGGTGATTCTAGGGCATTGTATATAAAAGCCCTAATTACCAGACTACCTTCATTCAATTCAATAATAACAAGCATTAAATGTTTATTTATTTGATTAATGTTTTTAATTATAAAACCCACATCCAAAAATACATCAACATATGCATTTACGTGTGTTTGTGCGTACGCCAGTCTCTGTAAAGACAAATCTAAATATTACACAATCTTCAATCTTCAAATTTGGAAAAAAATTACAGTTAAAAGTTACCGAAAACTTTTTAAAATCTACCAGAGTACAATTGTAGAGATGAAATTTTAGTTACAATTTAATTTTTAAAAAGTTAAAAACATCAAAATTCAAAAAATATATATTATGATGTAATCATTTAGAAATAACATAGACGACACCTTTAATAGAGGTTAAACATCATAATATGAGTGAAAACCACCCTATTAAAAGTTTCATCCGAAAAAATCTGATGTGAACACCACATTACTTCCTTGTACGCCTATTAAGTTACATATACACATTTTTTTTTAAATGAAAAGTACATATAATTTTATTCCATTAATAACTTCTGATATTTTCTCAAATTTTATTTATTGTTACTATTGAACTATTATTTATCGTAAAACGTTTTTTACAATCAGAGGTTAATAATTATTAATAAATCGATATATTTACATTTAAAAAAAAAAGTTAAAAAAAAAGGAGATAAAGCGGATTTGAACCGATGTGCCCTTCTTCTTGTATGATCCAAATGTTACATTAATTAAAATTGTATCTGGATATAATTCTGGAACCAATGAAAATAAATACCACTTATGATATATCGTTGAAACGCTCTCAATGAGGACTTATTACTGAAGTTAAGAAAGTCCAAAATCTAAAACGTTTGGATTTTGGACTTTCTCGGACCCTTCTGGTTCAGTCGATTGCAATCAAAAGGGGAGGTGCACAACTAGATGTTACAACAGTCCTAAATCCAAAATGTCAACATTCTACGGCTAATTGTACAGACATACAGATGTATACATTCGTACAGACGTCACGCCTAAACTAGTCAAAATGGATATTTCAGTTGAAATCTGAAAACCGAAATTTTTCGCGATCACAATACTTCCTTTACATCGTGCAAATAAGGAAAAATTACTGTTTACTGTGCGCGATAGTTCTACCAATTGTCACTTCTCCGTTACAGTATAATATCACTCTTTCCTTTTCGATTACCGTATCCAGCTCCTATTTCAAATAATGCGTTTTTAAGTGAGTAAGTCCGTACTTCATAGCTATGTCTTGATGTATAATCTTAGCTAAGAGATCGTAGCGGATGTTGTATTCTACGGCGTGCATTTTCCAGTGAAGTGATCGATGGTTTCCTTTCCATCGCTGCATCGTCGGCAGGTGTCTGTTTGGCGTTATCTTTAATGATGTGCTTGGTGTAATTTCTGGTTTTATCATTGGCAACTTGGATGTTGAAAATAAAGCCTTCTATCTGAGCGTATATATTTCTTCTTCGCAGTCACATGCTCCCTCGACAACATGCGGTCGCGACAGTTGATATTTATACCTTCTATGTACTTTTTTCTTCTCACTTCCGTAACTTTTCTTCGTTCGCCATTACATTTTGGTGGGGCTCATATGTTTCGTCTTGAAGGTTAAGTGGATTATACGTTTGTCAACACTGATAATGGCGGCGTGTAAATTGCTAGTTTCTTTTTTCGACTGAAAATATTGTCGGATTTGCTTGTAATACGCATTTGCGATATCGGTTATTCTTCGCCTTCCGTGTATTCTCGGAAGGTGAAATCGTTCGACGGATGAATTCGGGTGATGGTAGCGGAACTTTGTGCTTGTCGTCCCACTTCTAGCTCTGTGTTGCTCCACTGAACAACTCTGAACGAGAAAGCCAACAGCAGTATGGCGTACGTAATAGCTGTTGCTTTGTTCCTCCCGATTAGCTCAACATTACGGATCTGTTTCAATCGGCTGAAATATTTATTGCGCAGTTCCAGTTTGATTGTGACATGATCCAGTTAAATTGACTGCTGGTATCCTAGGCATTTATAAGTTTCTCCCTCTTGGATGTGCTCGATCGTTTCATCTGCATGCAACGTATGTTCTTCCAGGTTTGCGTGGTGGTCTTTCTCAATTCTTTGAGTGCTGCATTTATTAAATCCGAACGCCACTGTTCGCCTGCTGAAGGCTTCAGTCCGATCAAGTAATAACTGGAGTTGGTGAGCTGTAGAAGCGTTCAGCTTAAGGTCATCCACATACAAGGGGTGGGTGATACGATACACTTGTGGATTCTTCTTGTTTAGCACGAATTCGTTAGGTGTCTCATTGAAACACCGTACTATCATAAAAAATTAATTTAATAAAAGACAGAAAGCGAATGGAAGATTCTTTTATTCAAACCCTTTCAAATAATTCGTTATTAACAATTTTGGATGCAAAAACATCACGGAAGTTAAAATATTTTTGTAGAAAATTTACTTTTGTAAAGGATACTAAATCGCCCGTGAATTAAACTTATCCTTTTCAAAGATTTCTGAAAACAACAAACAGAACACACAAAAGATATCATTACAGTAAGTTTATATTTCATTATATAATAAAATAGCCAGAAAATAGTTTGGTTAAAAAATAAAAAATAGCGATCAGTGTACAGCAAAAACGTATTTATATTTCTCAATTAACGTGTTCCAAACGCAACCCATTAAGCTTTTTGTTAGCATTTTGTAATGCATAGAAAATATTTTAAATTGGAAATCTCGTTCGTCAGTGGAGTTAACAGTTAGAATCACCGCTGATCTGCTGTTTTATGTTACTGTAGGATGCTGAAGTTTCAATTAAAAAAATAGTTGTTTTTATTTTTTAACAATCTGAATAAACATCCGCCATAATACTTTAAATTAATTGCTTTTGGATCAAGAACGGTGAGGCTGATTTTCGAATAATAATACAACTTAAGAGACTCAATATAATTTTGAAATGAAAATAATACAATATGACAAAAAATTTATATATAAAAATATAGTTAAAAGGAAAAATTAACGTCAAAAAAGGAAATAATCTATCACAATTATATCAAACAATGTCAACTATTTAAATAAAAACGACCAGCGTATGAAATAAACAAAAATACACATAATTTACAGTTTAATAAAACAAAGATTACACAAAAACTATTAAGTTCATAAAATAAAAAGTAATGAAGAAATTGTTTGTTTAAAAGATTATAAATACATTTATCATACTATAAAAAGAAAAAATTAATATACATAGACCTATATTTCATAACTTATCACATCAACATAAAAGCCTATTAAAAGATAGGTAGATTGATAGATACGGAATAAGATAGTCTACTAAATAAGGTGTGGTATAGTTGTATAGTTATTAGGTGTAAACTGTAATATAATGACAAAGAAGTTCGAAAATAATAAGAACAATAATGAGTATGTAAATGTTTATGTAAATAACAAAAACCACCAAAGTTAACTGTTGTGGTGGGCTGAATATATATACAAATTTAATGACTGTATAACAAAAGGAAAAAAAACTCGTAAATAAAATAAGAGCACAAAATACGACTTTTATTCTTTCTTTTTTTTTAAATAGATTTAAATTATTGACTTTTCAGCGAAGTGGTCATAAATAATTTTTTCATAGCTTACCGATTCATGGCCTAATTGATTTAACAGAAAAAACAAAAAATTAATCCAAAAAATTTGGTAAAGCTCCTTCCTTCTTCAACGGTTAGCTTTCTGTTATTTCACACCGCGCATCGGTATATTATAAAATAATTAATATTAATACAATATACTGTTATGTAATGCATAAAAATAACACCTATTTTTTAAAAATTATTAATTGAATTACGTTAAAAAAATATATAGTTTAAAAACTTTTTTACTTAAAATTGATTGATTAAATATTTTGTCTGTTAAAAAGTTAACCTATTATAAATACATGTTTTTATAGTACAACGTTTTCTATTTTACGTCGAATATTATGAAAATTACTGGAAATATGATACTGGAACTTGTATTCAATTATTCAGGTCAAAAACATAAGAAACCATGAAGTTTCTAGAATTTCAATACTCTTTTATTTCTCACTTTGCCCAGGAATCAGGGCAAAATCTTTCGCTAGCCGTAACTCGCTAACGGAGCGTTTCCGGAGCCATCTTTACATGAACTTTTTTTATTATTTTCGTAAGTAAAATGAGCTCAAAAAACGCCGGTAATATTATGCGAGTCATTCTGTATATACAAAATACATCAGTAATATATATAAATAATCAGGTAAAATTAATTCTAAATAAACAAATTTTATACTAAAATTAAAATGTTTCAACTAAGATAGGGAAAAGACGAATTGGATTTTACTCCCATTAGTTTGACTAAACAAATTTTTAATTTATTCCAAAGTAAAAAACCTAATGGCAAACAGTTCACATAAGTCTAAGAAGACCTAAAAGAACTGAAAATAACTGAAGAAATTATAAGAGAAAGAGAAATTTTAAAGAGAATATTAAAAGATGAAAATAAAAGTTCCTAAGAAGCGCCAAAACGCAAGAACAACAGAGTGAACTTTCTGAAGAACGGAGGAAAGAGATATCAGAAAGAATGAAGACATACGGACACGTAGGAAAAAAAAAGGAAAAACCCCCCAAATAAATAAATTACCTAACGTACTCCAAGGTGACTATTCAGTGAAAAAAAAAATTGTTATTGGAACTAAATTACATTTAAATACACAAACTAAAAAAATAATAATAAAAGATTATTAATAATTTTATGCATTTCAAACGTTCGCGAAGAAAGTATATTAAAATGTAGTACACATTACATGCAGTGATATTATAACAGCATAAAAAATCCATAACAAAAAAAACACAAATTTACACCAATGAACAATGATCTAGCATAATATTAGAAATGACGTAACTATTTAAATTTAAAAATACAAACTGATAAATTAAAAAATACAGTTTAATTTTTATCCATTAATTAAATTAAAAATATGTACAGAATAATCTGGGAAAAAACACCATATAATTTCCATTCATGTAATTAAATTTTATTCAACAAAGCAAAAAATATATAATTAAACTTCGGATAGATTAATTAACTTTTTCCTTTTCCTTTTTCTGTTTAGCCTTCGGAACCACCGTCAGGATTACTTCAGAGGATGACATGTATGAGTGTAAATAAAGTGAAGTCTTGTAAAGTCTCAGAACGACTATTTGTGAGATGTGTGGTTAATTGAAACCCAACCACCAAAGAAGACCGGTATCCACGATCTAGTATTCAAATCGGTATAAAAGTAACTGCCTTTACTAGAATTTCAACCTTAGAACTCTCGACTTCGAAATCAGCTGATTTGCGAAGACGCGTTCATCACTAGACCGACCCGGTGGGTTTAAACGAACGTAGTGTACTGTACTAAACCTTCATTGACCAACATACTGTAAGGAATTATTTAAGGACGTTTAATTAAATTACTTAAAAAATGCTTTCTAATTAAGGAATCCAACTAATTTTATTACTGTCGTCAATATTTCACATACTATTCACTGAATAATATCTTTACACAGAAAAAAAAATGTGATGTGGATACCACATGTCTTCCTTGTACGCGTATTAAATTACTTATACACATTATTTTAAATTGAAATGTACATACAGTCTTATTTCGTTAATAACTTCCGATGTTTTTTCAAATTTTTTTTGTTATTGAATTATTATTTATTATAATTTTTTTTAACAATCGGAGGTTAATAGTTTTAATAAATTGATACATTTAAATTTAAAAAAAAGAAGATTAAGTCGAATTTGAACCGATGTGCCCTTCCTCTTGTAAGATCTAAATAATTCATTATTAAAATTTTACTTGGATATAACTCTAGAACCAATGAAAATAAGTACAACTTATGTAATATCGTTGAAATGCTCTCAATGACGGATTATACTGCAATTAAGAAAAAGTTCAAAATCTAAAACGTTTTTGATTTTTGGCTTTTCTGGATATTTTTTGGTCCAGTCAAATGCAATCAACAGGGAGATGCCCAACTTAAATGTTACAGCAGTCCGAAATTCAAAATTTCAACATACTATGGCTATTCGTTTTTGAGTTATGCGAGATAAATACCCAAATAAGTACAGAAGTCACGTCAAAACTAGTCAAAATGGATTCAGGATGGTCAAAATGGATATTTCCGTTGAAATTTGAAGACCGAAATTTTTTACCATCACAATACTTCCTTTACTTCGAACAAGGAAGTAAAAATGTATACGAAAAGAGTCACAGGGATTTTTTTTTCAAAGAATGGATATTTTTCAATTTAATGAAATGAGGAGAAACTTATCATTTGCAAGGAGGTTAAATTATTCATAGGCTGAAATTAATAGTACATAATTAATTTTTTTTTGTATTATTTTGACATAAATTAATGGTAAAAGAAGAGGAAATAAATCACACAATACATCGATATCCATATGATATAGTGAAAATACCATTTTGTTCATCAGATGGTTGATAGTTGCTACGTTTGAGCTAGATCGGCGCTTTGAATGGAACACACAACAGTTGAGTACGTTGAAAGGATCACAAGTACCACTTCCGCTGTTTCACTGAGCCCTGTGCTATATGCCATTACTATTATTATTATATAATATTACTCTACTATTACCCCAGCTGCTGCAATTATTCAGTCCTCCACTTTTGAAGTCTATTCTAAATTCAACGCTCACTCGCCTTCACCCCTTAAAACAAGATCCGTCTCCCTCTTTTCGAATAGGACAAATGGTAGGTGGTATATAATCGAAGGAGAAAAATTAACCGTGTAGTTACAATCGCTTACAACCATTTTAACACCCTACCCACATTTTATAAAATTCATTCGCCTTCTTTGAACATTTTAAAGTACCTGAACATAAGCATTGTACGCGTAAAACAAAATAATGAAGCGATAATGATTTTTAATATCATGTAATACACGATGGATAAATAAAAGTAGATTTAACATAAAAAGAGAAATTTATAGAACCGTTAAAAAATAAATCATAAATTTTTATGATTATTAACAATTAAGCGAAACAGGACTATGGGATCAGAGGGAAATTTCTAATCGTCACTATTGCAAAACTAGTAATATTATGTTTTTCCCCACAGTTCCTTTTCACGGAACTGTTCTGTGCAGGATATTACAGATTAAAATAAGTTTTTTATTTTTACTGACGTATGGATACAAATAAATTATTTTTCATGATATATCAGTCTGTCATAACATCGGATATTTCTGACATAGCAGCGTATAAATTATTATTATTTAGAGTTTATAATACCGGATAGTACTAGTTATATAGTTTTCTTCTTTTTTTTATAATCATCGCTCGTTAGTATTTAACCCTTTTTTATTTAAATATATCATTTATTTTTTAATATTTATTTTATTTATTTCTATATTATTGATTCCTATTTTTTTCCCCAACAAATTCTACAGGGAAATTATGTAAATAACATTTTTATAAACAATTCAATTGAAAATTTTGAATATATTTTCATTGATAGTGACAAAACAAATAATTATAATGAAATTAATAAGCATATTTTAGAAAATTTGTACCTAAGACATGTTACTAAAAAGATTAATGATTAATTTAAGAAATCTATTATTATGGCAAGAATAATTAGAAATTATGTAATAAGAAAATTCTCTTAAACTCAAAGGAACTGGAACAAACTACTACAAAAACGTTGGGTGCCGGATTATCACAAAAGATCGAACATTGGTACAAATCAGTGGAGGCTCGCGTACAGGCAATGTGGAACTACAGCATCCCTATTACTACTAGATATTATCCATAACATTTAACATAACCAGTCCTTTTTTGTTTAGTTCTTTCTTTATACTTGTACAATACATAATCCTTAAGCTTAATGTCACTATTCATCCCCCAGTTTATAAAAAGATACAAAATTATTTGTATGGAACTGCGCGCTTCACAGTTCCAGCGGCGTGTTGTTTGGCTTCTGTGCGCATGCACAAATAGGAAGCTGCACGCGATGTTGTGAGGGAGAGAAAACACTGTCTCTCCCGCAGTGCCGACCCAGGTGGCGTGCTGGTGGAAGGTAGTTTTTGTTGTTTTTTTTTTTTTACTCCGCGTTCATTGTGTTTAAAAACCGTGTACCACATTATTGAATGTGATAAAATGCAGAATTATATTATTATCCTGCTTCCAGCTATTCTATTTGATTCATTATTTTTTCAAAACAAGAAGAATGGATTTCATTTTTAAATGAATAGATCAAGGTTGAACTATAACAATTTAAGTTAAAGTAAGTAAAAAATGTTTGATTTTGTTCTTTTAGGATTTTATCAAGTTTCTGAATAAATTTTCTTTTTATAGACGTTCGTTTGCTTTTACACAATTTTAAAACAAAGGTTAACAGTTTGCTGGTGCAGAATCCCCACTAATTTTAGCTACGAGCCGCCACTGGTATAAATATAAACAAGCAAGGAGAAGGTAAGAAAAAAGTGGAAAAAAATTTGGTAACGAAATGGTTAATAAAATAATATTTAAAACTCCAATCACTTGGAGCCAAATTGCAAAAGATTACAAATTTGTCCATCAGCTGGTTCATAGATCATCAAATTTAAATATGTTCATCGGTTTTTAAGTTGATTTCCTTTTATAAATCAGCTCATTACAATATTTTTGCACTGCATCATGATAAACGTTAGAAGTTGATATTATTATTCTTTCATACTTTTGATTAATGATTCAAAATCGCGAGAAAGTAAAAAAATGTGGCCGTACAACATCTATATTTGTTAAATTTTCTAAATCTCAAGATTTAAATTGTAAAAATGAAAATGTTACAATAGACGATGCTTATAGCATTCAAAAGGAAAAATAATATTTAAAAAGTTTTATACCATCGGTTGTTCTTAGAGACCGGATCTTTCTAGTTTGTTATACAATTACATTTTGGTTAAAGGGTAATTAAATCTAAATTACATTTTGGTTACAAAGTAATTAAATCTAATAATAAAAAAGACTTCTACATTTGGTGATTCTTCCACAAAAAACTACATCAATTTTCACATAAAAACAAACTTTTTATCAATTTTGCCACTATGAATGACAATTTTTAATACTTATTCTTGATAATTTATTTTATTATTACATAATAAAACATTTTTCATGTTATTCCGTATTATAAACATTTAACTGACAACAAAAATAATATAAACTTAGAACTGTTTCATTAAATTTCAAGTGAAATTTAATTATAGTAAATTTCTAACTAAGTAATTAAGACAATCCGGTAGAGAACAGAGTTCTATTAAATGTCTGTGAATTAGAATATACGTACCAAGCAAGTATGTAAGCAGTTAGGTAGACTACAATACATTAGTGTTGTTAGTTTATATAAGCAATAATAATACAATGTGTTATCCTAAATCTGAGTGGAGTTAATAACACGAGATACTGAGTAATATTAGTCGAAACGATTAGACGTTTGCTTATATAAGTGGAAGCGAGAGAAAGATATTTGAGGGTTTGAACGAGAACGAGAAGGTATGAGAAAAAGGACTAAGTCCTCGGTAATGAAAGTCCGTTCGTTCGGTGTAAAGCAACAACAGTAGTTATACGTGAGAATTAAAAGCCACTATTGCTTCTGCTTCTGGAACGGCGGGCTTCGTAATTGCAATAGCCCCAGGGTGCTACCCGAGCAGGGGGGCTCGATTCTTAATGATCTGTTCTCACTGTAGGCTACCGCTAGCTAGCTCCTGGAGTTTCCCGTGTTATGACCTCAACATCAATAAATTTCCGACCAACTCGAATATAAACCGCGAACATTAATCATTTTAACGATAAATCATAATGGAAAATTGAATCATTATTCTTTTTTTTTATTTAATTCGAAAAATTTGTTTTCAGTTACGAAAAAATTAAAATGTCAATCTGGCTTTAAAATAACTAAGAAATAAATTTTTAAAATAAAAATATAATTTCGATGAAAAATACTTTAAACGGATATAATTGCATAACTAAACTGAAACGACACGCATAAAATATTAAAAATTGAAAAGATGAGCAATAGGGCAACGGCGAAAATCATAAAGGAAAAGCCTTACATTATGCCATAAATATTAGTTAATTTTGTTATAAAAAGGGTAAAATTAAAATAAGACTAAGCATTAAAGTAATTCAAAAGACAGGCTTAGAATAAAGTAAATTGATAATATAGAATGTAAAAAAGGTAGTGCGGAATAGAAAGGAATTAAAAAGTATATCAAAATAGCAATAAATCATTAATGACGAAGAAAAATTATGAATCATATATACTTTTAGACGTAGTATATTCTTAACAACGAAAACTTCAACATCGTGGAACATCTTCAGAAACGTCTCCGGCAATAGGATTTAACAAAAAAGTATACAATTTAATGGATGTAGAATAAAAATATAAATTCGATCGATTTAAAGGCATGTTTTTTCGAAATTCTAAAATTAATCACTTATGTTAAATTCGTACCTTTTTTTTTAGAATCTTTCTCGTTATTTATGAATGAATAACACTCACTATACAACAGATATCTACATTCAAAGAAAATCTCTAGGGCAAATGATAGTAGTAAGGCCAATAGACAATGTAAAACAATACAAAAAACTAACCGGTCCGGGCTCTGCCCTCTGGACCCCCTCGGAGCCTACCCTAGGGCCGAAGAGCTCGTTTCGGTCCCCGTTACAGTCTAGCTTGATAAATAACAATTAAAGTATTAAGCTTTACAGAAACCTGAAAAAAAACTAAACTACAAAAGACAGAACAGTAGTAACTTTCTTTTCTTTTTCTGTATAGCCTCCGGAACCACCGTAAGGTATTATGTCAGAGGATGGATGATATGTATGAATGTAAATGAAGTGTGGTCTTGCAGTCTCAGGTCGACCATACCTGAGATATGTAATTAATTGAAACCCAACCTTCAAAGAACACCGGTATCCACGATCTAGTATTCAAATCCGTATAAAAGTAACTACTGCATTTACTAGGATTTGAACCTTAGAACTCTTGACTTCGAAATCTGCGATGACGAGTTCACCACTAGACCAACCCGCTGGAAGATAGAAAAAACTATCGTAGCAAAAGTACACACACCCTTGACGACGAAAAATTCATAGCTTATTCTTGATGCCATGATGACAGAAATATAATAATGAAATAAAAGGATTAATCTTATTTTCTTTAAAAAATATCTTTACCTCACAACTTCATCCCCAACAGAGCTAGGATTTCGGTCTGTAGCTTATAATCTTCCCTGGCACAAAAGGAACGTATCCTGCAAATTTGAAAGCAATTGGTCGGTTGGTTCTCGTGTGATGCGAGTTTCCGAATAACCGCGATCTGGTTGATCGAGAATATACCTGATGCGTGCAACAGTTAGTCTTCAATGCTTTCATGGCTGAAAACAGATTTGCCCTGAATCATACCCTCATACCTAACTATTACAAAAAAAATCAACCATAAAAACTCTCAGATCTCAATTCAGATGACAAATTCAGTACTTTTTCTGTAATCTACATAAATTAAAATTTTCCTATGTAGATAATTAAACTTCTTACGTTTTTATGATAATTTTTTTCTTGCGGTATTTTCGTATTACTGTATGATTATAATATGAATAAAAAAAAAATTAAGTTACTTTGGATAGTTTTAAAATACTATCGTAAAAGAAAATTTGTTAATTTACAACCTTTTTCTCATGCAAAAAACATTTATTTAATCGTAGCACAAAACACTGTATGATAGTTATAAGCATACAAAATAAAAAAACCCTACTAATAATTATTTGGTAGAATATCTTACTGTTATTATTTAAATTCACACAACATAATAAAATACGAATATACGTTTGGATATTGAATTAGTTTAGTTCAATAGCACTATTTCTTACATTAAAAAAAAATCTCATGTCGACATCACATGACTTCCTTGGACGGCTATTAAGTTACATATATTTTTTTATTTATTTATTTTTATTATTATAATTACTGAATTATTATTTATTGTAATTTTTTTTAACAATCACAGGTTAATTATTAATAAATCAATATATTTTAATTTAAAAAAAAGCTAAGAAAAAAGAAATGAAGTCGGATTTTCGCCGATATGCTTTCCCTTTATAACATCCAAATATTTCATTAATTAAAGTTTTATTGGGCTATAACTCTGAAACCAATGAAAATAAGTACCACTTGATATATCGTTGAAAAGCTCTCGATGAGGGCTTATTATTGCAGTTAAGAAAAAGTCCAAAGTCCAAGTTTGGCTTTTTTTGAACACTTGGTCCAGCCGATTGCAATCAAAAGGGGAGGTGCACAGCTAGATGTTACAACAATCCTAAATCCAAAATTTCAACATTCTACGGCTAATAGTTTTTGAGTTATGCGAGATACATACGTACAGACATCACGCTGAAACTAGTCAAAATGGATTTAGTAATGGTCAAAATGGACATTTCCGTTTAAATCTGAAAATCTAAATTTTCACGATTACAATACTTCCTTGTACTCGTACAAGGAAGTTAAAATATATATATATATATATATATATATATGTCCATAAAACTAATAGATATAACTAAAAGATGTACACTCACAACTAATTATCCAGATTTAATTAATTGATAACAGGGGGATTTATAGAAAATAAAACTTGAAGGTAGACAAAACACTGATTCCCCGTTTTAGTGATTTCACTTGCCACGAAGAGCTTATTGTATTTGAGAATGTCATTCGTATTCAGGAGTGACTTGATCTCAAGTCAAGTCGTCAGTTAATTGAATACACACACAAGCATGCGCATGTTAAAGTCATACTGTATGTTAAAATTGTAGAACAAAAGATGCTTTACAAGTTTTATTTAAAGTTAAAATTTGTTGTTTATCAACAAAAATAAATTTTCATTCACTTTCTGTTTATTACTCGTATGATTATTATTATTTATCTTTTCTCTGAGTTAAGAGTTTTCAGAAAGATTCTTTCTGTTTCATCAGTTATCATGAATATACAAATAAAAGTAATAATATATAAATTTTTAATTAAAAATATAAATACGTATGTTTACCACCATAGGATTTTACCAGTGAATGAGTGAATACTAGTTCTGACTGAGGTGCATATGCGCACAACATAGAGAACAAATTAAAAACAAAACAAAAATGCTAAGTGAAGAGAATTTATTTTTATAAAAAAAAGTGCTTTTATACAATATTTTGCTATAAGATACAATTTATTACAGTGTTAACATTGAATGTTAAGTATCTATGTCTAGAATAGAGGGATGACCGAGCCAAAAAATAACTTCAATTATCGTTAAAATAATGATTAAACAAAACTTAATGAAAAAAATAATCTATGTACACAAAACCGAAAATTTGTTTGCAACAGCATCATGCGAGATCCAACTGACCGACTGCTTTCAAATTTTCAGAATGCATTTGTGTTTTCCCAGGGAAGGTCATAAGCTGTGGATCGAGACCCTAGCCCCCGTAGGGGCGATGTTGTGAATTAAAGATATTCATTAAAGAAAAAAGAAATTCATCCTTTTACTTTATTATTATTATTATACTTCTGTGACCATGGCAACAGAATTATAACAAAGGTAAATTACTAATTCCATTTCTCTCTAATGAAACTATCACACTAGTAACAACCACGAGGATAACGAACGCGTTGGGGGTTCAGGGGTCGAAGCCCCAACCGACCTAGTATTTTTATAAATATTTAAAGAATTTAAATAAATTCTTCAAAAAAAAAATTGTCAAAAAAATAACCATTTTTATTTTACAGTCGATATTCTAATGTACGGTTTTAATTCATTAAACAAAATTCTTTTATGTAATTAGGTTTAATATTTAAAATAAAATACTAAAAGATTTTTATAAAGAAATTTTATTTAGATGTTCCATCGAGCAGATTTTAAAGACCGTTACGTTTTCATACCTTCAAATTAAAAAAAAAAAAATAATAATAATAATTAAAACAAAGATGCATGACCGCAGCTGTGTTTCAAAACCGTAAATGCTGATAAAATAAGTTAAATGTAGTATAAGTTCACAGTATATGAGAAGTAATCATCTCAAACATGCGTAATTAAGTGTCTATTCAGAATCAAAAAAAGTTATCCGGTATTTATTCTAATAAAAACAATCCGCGAATGTGTTTAAAAAATAAATAAATTTTAATAACATAAATCACAAAATATAAACTGGAATTTACATAAAAATATTATTTTTTATTGCCAGCAATTACTTAGATAAGAAATCTACAATTTGTAATTTCTTTTCAAAAAGAAATTAATGAACAAGATATTTCCTCGTTTTAGATTAGTAATCGTCAAATAACGGCAGTAGTTTCTTTATTAAATAAGATTATCACAGCATGAAACGTTACAGCAATTTATTTCGTTTATCTTATACACTTTATGTATGGTATGGCAGATGTAATATAATTTATACGTAAAATAAAAGTGAGTGGTCTTTAATAAGTAAATGCTTTAAGGTAGCTAAATAAACAGAAGTAGCTACAGAAGCAGGAGTAATAGACATGTAGAACAAAATATAAATATTTAATATCATAGAGATTATTACTGTATTTAAGTTATTAACATAAAAAAAATATAGTTTATTACAAATTGTTGGCTATTTTAAATTACATTTATTTTCTAAATAAAATAAATTTTTAACACGTGTACATTTATTAATATTACGTAATATAGAAAAGAATGATTTGTGAAAGCAAAATTCTTAAAGTTGTACCCATAAAAAACAACATAGCAGAAAAAATGGATAATGACAGATATGAGATATGCATTAACAATTCAAGGGCATCAATGACACGCCGATATAAAATCGTATTTGCCTAGGGTTGCAATTCATATAAACACTCACGCATTTCGTTGTATTCATACATGCAACAACGATAAATATACTCTCGTATGTGATAAAGGAGGCAATTTCAAAAATTCCAGGGATATCTTTAGATCAGAATCTCACGCATAAAGTTAGCATGGAGAAAATCCGATGAAATTTTTTCCGCTAGAAAAGTGGTGTAATAAAATGGGACTAACACCTGTAAGTAAAATGCGAGTATAAGCCCAATAGAATACACTAATACTGTATTTAAAACGTTAAGCTTCTTTTTCTTTTGCAAGGACACGATTTTAATAATTAATGAACAGTAGAAACTTTTCTGTCTACAATTGAAATCAAAACCTAAAAAAACCAAATATTTTCCCCTTTATAGTATAAAAAAGTATATTTATACAATATATAAAATAAATGGTAATATATTTTAATTATATTACTATATTGTAACTATTATACGTAAAAAGGTCGTACAATAATCTGGAAATCTTCGGAATGTCTTGAGTGTCATTTTTCAATAAGGAATCTTAGGTAATTGCGTGCCTTGTTAATAACATTACCGTGTGTGTGTGTGTGTGTGTGTGTATATATATATACACACACACAGTATATGTATATACTATATATATACTAGCTCTACCCGCCACGCTTCGCTGCGGCACATTGTGGTTGCATGGATGAGAAATGAGAAACAAAACAAAGCATACGTTTCACAGAAGTTTAATTTTGCAATACTTGTGGATATACAATATTTTTTTTGTTTTTCCACTGTCTGTGTAGATATAAAGGCTATCTGATTTGCCGACTCGGGAACACGCAACACACAGATGCCCATGTGAGAAGCAATCCGCATCTAAATCTAAACCACACAATTCTAAAGATTGACCTTGAGCTTTATTGACTGTGATTGCAAATGCCAATCGAATTGGGAATTGCAATCTTTTAAATTAAAATGGTGTATCGGTCGGGATTATGGGTATTCGAGGAATGAGGACAACATCACCTTTGAAAGGCCCCGTTAAAATCGTTGCTTCCACTACGTTATTCATCAATTTCTTAACTGCAAGTCGCTTGCCGTTGCAAAGTTTTGGCTGATTAAAATTCCGCAACAGAATAATTGTCATTTTTTGATCGAACCGCTGCTAGAATCAATCTAATGAGGAATGTTTTCCCAGTTCCTCTTGGCGCATCCAAGAAGAAGGTCCCCCAACTCCGTCATTTATCATTTGCATTATGCGATCATAAATGCCTTTCTGTTCACGCGTTAATTTTGAAATGTTTGATTGGACATATGACTGAAGATCACCAATGTTGTAACTCTGTTCACGGCGTAAATCCACATCAAATGAAGCAATCGCAGCTCGGGTGGGTGCTGGCATTCCCAATTGACTAAGAAATTTATTTGCAATAGCTAAGCACTTGTCTTCAATATTTATCAATGCTTCGTTGTAAATGCCTTCTGTAAATTCCATGGTCATATTGGTATTTTCTAGGCGTACTCTATGCAAAATGTCCTCAGCCATATGCGATTGATATCTTTCCCATAACTCTGTGGGAGACGAAGGGAAGCAAGAGGTCAATATAATTGCGAATAATGCGCGAATTTGGTTTGGATGTGCAATGTTGCACGCGTCATTAATACATATATCCCACTGTTGGTCGTTTTCTAATAAATTCAGAGCTTGGTGAAAGGCGCAGCTCAATCACGACACGATCACACAAAAGTATCTCGATTAAAGTGAATATTTAATTCAGATTGTATAATAATTTGAATCAGATACAAGTGGATACGTTTTTTTTTTTTTTTGTTAATAAACAATGTAATTGGGAACAGGTATTGTTTCACATATGACTGCGGTTGTCGTTAGCTAGTATGGCGAGTGTTCCCCTCGCTTCCGGCAGATGGCGCGGTCGGTCACTGGTACACAACTGACCGTTAAAAAACTGTTTTTTCGCGGTCGCGGGTATGTGACTGATGCGAAAAATAGATAAAAACAATCTTTGATGCGGGTTATATATCGTGCTAAAATTTGAGCTCAATCGGTGCAGAACATTTTGAGTTTTTGAAGCGTACACAAACGAACTTAACATTTTTATATATAAAGATTTGTGGGCTGCGAAAAAAAGCCCTTAAGTCGTGCGAAAAAACACATCATTTTAAATGCTTATAAAAGCAGAGTAATGCTTACAAATTACAGAATAATCAAACGGCGTTGATTTCAGATGTTAATAAACTGCTAACGTAAGTAGAAGTTGTGCTTCTTCAGTGTACAACGTGATTCTCGAGTATGAATCTACTAATGAATTACGGTCTCCAAAGAAAACAAAACCCCGCAGGTCAATTGAGAAAAGGGTGAGATTTTGATAAAAACGCGATTCGTAAAAAAATTACACGAATTTGAATTATTTAGAAATAGTTTAGCGGGTTATTATGTCCTTTGGAAGAGAATTCGGTAATTGTCTTCGACAACGCTTCTTATCATTAAACGAAAAGAATTCCAGCCGTGTTATAGAAAAACAATGATATCAAAATGTGGCTTAGTTCAAAAGGAATAATTTTTGAAGAGGTTTAAGTTAATGACACACAACGCTATATTGGTAAGGCGTGTTTTTATTCGGCTCCTAACGAATATGTTTGCCGGCCTCCGTGGCGCGAGTGGTAACGTCTCGGACTTTAATCCGGTGGTTCCGGATTAAAGATTAGGAATTAGGCATGGCATTTTCATACGCTATAAATTATTCATATCATCATCTGAAGCAATGCATAACGGTGGTTTCGGAGGTTAGAAAAAAAAAACGAATACTTAGTTGTGTGGTTTCAGTGTTACTATTTGTGAATTTTGTTCTTTGCTTTTACATAGCAAAGAACGCTAAATGACCAAAAAACGATTGTTTGGTCATATATATATGTAAAAAAATAATCTAACAAAGATTTTTTGGTCATTATGTAGGGATATTATTTTCTGTGTATTTGGTTATTTCGACTTTTATTGTTTGCATAGTCTTAAGTCTATCTGGGCTATAAGAAAGTTGGGTATTTTAATTTATTTACTGTCACCCTTCTTGGTGGCTTTTCTTTTTGTTTTTGGTGTTTTTTTTAAATAAAATACAGATGTTTTAGCTGTTAAATATAATTCAAAGAAATTTGTTACTTAATCAGTTGTGATTTTGTTTACATTGGCAACGGCCGTACGGACTCTTTGTGATTGGTCGTTGTGTTTGACAGCGGCCATCTTGCATTGATCTGATTGGTTTTCCTTTGTTTACATTTCCAAATTAAAAATAGATAGATAGATTTATTAAAAATAGATGAAAACAATCTTTGATGCGGGTTATACATCGTGCTAAAATTTGAACTCAATCGGTGCAGAACATTTTGAGTTTTTGAAGCCGTACACAAACGAACTTAACATTTTTATATATAGATAGATAAATTTGTATCCCCATTCTAAGTCTACCAGACCAGTGTATGTTATTAATTAGAATTTAATAATAAATTATAATTAGAAAAAAGGTACCAATAGCATTACAATTCAACCCTTACTGCTAAGTGTTGATCTGTAAATCTTCCTAGTGAAAAACAAATATGTGCCAACGCTACTCTAATATTCTATGAAATTGAAGGTAACCTAACAAACAGCACCATACTCTGGCGTAGAAAATAATTATATATATAAAATGTAACCACCAGTCCTCTTTTGAAAATGCAGAACCAATGAGTTCTGAACGGAATTATAAGTTGTAGAATTCCTTAATATATTTATTTTTCTGCTTCATATACGGTGGAATCAAGAGGGAAAATTGTAGGAACTAAGAAATACTACGATTTTAAAAATCTAGATTGTTTTAAAATTCAACTTTAACTGAGATTTAAAATTTTGGAGATGGAAATTGAAAAAACTAAATAATTTGAACGATTAGTCGAAACGATTTACATTTAATAAATAAATATTCTATGTAAACTTTTCTAATACAGCAGTAATTTTTCAAAATTAATGAACTTAATTTTTTATTATAAAAAATAAACCAGAGTTTTAATTTTTCTTCTATAGTACATGCTATTTTTAACACCATTGAATTCAGGTATCTAACTAGAACAAATATTAAATTTAGTACGATAAATATATATATATATATTTTTTTAATAAAAGACTAACATAAAAAAAACTTCCAGTGGACATTCTTGTTTTGTTTAAATTTAAATAAACGGTGTAAAAAAACTACTCGTCATTTTTTCAATTTTTGAATTGGTGGACGGACAAAAGATGTAAACAAAAAGATAACATTTCCATAATCACTGATTTACGAGTTTTTTAATTACTTTTTTTAATTAACAATATAAACGCAATGATTTATCACATTATATTTAACTAGAATAGAAAACTAAATAAAACTGTTTTAACGATATACCAGTTTGGTTTCAAGCAGAGATTATTTGAAAAATCAGTTTAGACTTGCAGATTTAAGCAATGAATTAACGTAAAACAAGCCGCCCTAGGTGATAAGCAACTGGAAATTAATTAAGCAAAAAAAAAATTACCCGGCAATAAATAAACCAAACAAATAGAAGAAATAACAGATTTAGTAGTAGTACAGTTTTAACACGTAATATGTCTGGTTTTTTTTCCATAACAAACTTTTATCTTGAAATTCAGTACATTACACCTTATGCTAATCAAAAATAACAGTTCTAGATTTAAAAAAAAATAAATGTTTTAATTAAAAGAGCGGTACAAATCAAAAGTGACTTTTAATAATACTTTTAGTTTTAAAATAAATAACTAAAACTAAGAAAAAATATCAGGCCGGCCTCCGTGGCGCGAGTGGTAGCGTCTCGGCCTTTCATCCGGAGGTTCGAATCCCGGTCAGCCATGGCATTTTCACACACCCTGCAAATCATTCATCCCATCTAATCCTCTGAAGTAATACCTAATGGTGGTCTCGGAGGTTAAACAAAACAAAAAAAGAAAGAAAAAAAACCAGATTTAGCGAATGATTTTGAATGTAAATTTCGATTAATATCAATATTTTTTTCCTCCAACCAGTTTTCCAGTTATTACCGTGTGTTTTTGTGTGTGTGTGTGTGTGTGTGTGTGTGTGTGTGCGAGCGAGCGCGTGTATGTAGCCAAATGAAATTTCCTGCTACCGGCTTGCCAGATCTGACGTACCTGCAATGTAAATCTGGACGGAAAACATGTAATCTGGAATACACTCAGTTTGACGACTCTTGAGAAGTGTGTGCGATTAATTTGAAACCCAACCGCCAAAGAACACCGGCATCCACAGTCTAACATTCAAATCCATATAAAAGCAACTGCCTTTACAAGGAGTCGAACCTTAGAACTCTCGACTTCGAAAATCAGCTGATTTTACGGTGACGAGTATAATCACTAGAACCCGGCGGATAATTAATATCAATATTCACAAAATAAAATTAAGCAATAAAATTACACTTTAGGGAACATTAAGAAGATATCTATAAACTCTCTTTTCGGGAAGCAATCAGGGGATTACTCAATTTATTAAACTTATCTTTTAAATGGCTGCCAGATTACCGCTAAATTTTACGCACTTCACATATTTGAGAAAAACGCGAATTCAAGATTCCAAAAATATCTTTAGTACACTATATAAATTTTTGTGGCTCATTAATAAAAGCAAACTTTATAAACTAAATTCTATCACGGAATCGATAAATCCTATGTTCAAAAAAAAAGGCAAAACATATGAATGGTTTTTAAAAATAAAATATACAAAAAAAATTTATCGAATAATTATGAGAATACACACAAAAAAAGCTGTTCTAAAAAGTTATAAAAATAAATCAGCGAAGAAAAACCACAGAAGAACCGTTTTAAGAAATCTAAATCTAATCGCATTTTGAATGTTAAAAGTTTATCATATTTACTTATGAAAGTATTATTAAAATTAATAAATCTAAGAAAAAAAAACACAAAAATTATGTACTTATTTAAAAGACAATTTAATAAAATATATAAAAAGAAATTGAGGGCTTAAGAACCGACGACCGTAGTGAAACTTCAGAGCGATCGTAATCGTTTCGAAGTAATATATATGTATTATATTAACGATCTTAATATTACGGATAGCACTGCTTGGACTTAACAGGAAAGAGACATAAACTAGTATTATATACAAAAAAAAAGATAAAATTATTTAAGATACAAAATAATAACTGGAATTATAGCACATAGACTACAGTTTAGAGCATTTTTACTGATTTCTGCTGTTATATACTATACCTTAAAAGTTTCTACTGAACGCAGACAATGACTAAATTACTCTTCAATAATGTTTTTCAGTATAAGAACGATGATACACTAAATGGTAAGTGTAATAGTTACACGATCAACTACTCGTACACCGAACAATTATAAAACGTATTTGATGTAAAACGAAACGCAGTCAAGCACAGAAGCCACGCACAACTGCCTCTTTCTGTCCAGTTCGGACTAACTCGGTGCAACCACCGAGTGTATACGAATGAGAGTTTTAACTTGGAGCCTCATAGAACAGACTTATTCACTACCCGGGAGATTGTCTTCCGCATTCGGTTAAATCCGGCTCAGGCGAATTTACACGAATGAGTAGTTCACTTCATAGGCTGACGGATCAGACGTTTTCAATGCCCATCCAAAAGTGCGCGGCGCGCATAAAGAAGTTTTCACTTCAATAATAACTCACTTTGAATAGTTCAAGTAAAACGTAAAAGACTATGTCTTACAATCGCATGTCATTTTTTTTTTTTTATTAATATTTGTTTTTACTTGATTATGAGTACACGTTTGTACGTTAACTATGACAAGTTATTCTAAAGAAATTTTTATAATAATAACAATTTTTTTTAAAGATATAGACGCAAGATTAATCTGCTATGCCTTGTGTTCAAACAATAAGTGCGGATTCAATGGTATTTTAAAATTGAAAATATATTTAGGAATATAATTTAATTACCTTAATTCAATCAAATTCGTCAAGTGAATTTTATTATTTAATTTTTTTTTTTTTTATTAAAACATTTATAACTTACGATAAGATACAAAATTAATAATATTTTAGTCAATAAAGTTTATACAGTCGAACACTCGTTTATACAACGAACTTCGATATTACATAAACTTTGATTTACTAACTTTTTTTACTGCACCGTGAGATTTTAATAAAACTACGTGTAAATTTACCTTTATTTAACGTATTCATACCTCTATATAACAAAGTGGTGACATACTGCTTATTTTGGTAATACAGAATGTAGTAACATACAGTAATTTTTACGATTTTTTTTTTTTTTTAATGACATTAAATTTAGTATTTTGGACATCTCTGTGAGTTTAAGATAGTTATTCATTTGATTTCCGTACCTAAATTGTATCTGTATACAAACACAAAGTATTCTTGACAATATTCAAGAATGACAGGTTATGTTTATTGATCTGGTAAAGCAAAGATTCCCAAGAGGAATGTTACAATGTTCTGTAGTTATTACCTGCCTATACATTAAAGTAGCGGAATTTCCCGTAATCCATTAATTAACGCAGAGCACTACAATTACTGTAAAAACTTTTATTCATTTATCTACAGTACGGAGACATAACAAATAAAAATCTTAGAAAACATTTAACACATCATACTCCCTCTACTGTTAAGTGCATACATACAGTTCAGCAATATTTTTTTCGAAGAACCTATATTTAACGAATATTTTACCAGGAATCTCGATTTCGTTATATAGAGTTTCAACTGTAATTATTTTTTTTTTTAGGATATTAATTTATGATGATGAAATACATTTTTATAGGTTAGTAAACGGCACATAATATTTTAAGAAAGTAACGTAAAATGTTTTTTTTTTTTACAAAAAACAATGAAATAAGAAAAGCAACAAACCTTAGCAATATTAACTTGTTTTAGGGAAAATAAAAGCTGTCAAAAATACATTATGATGAGAAATAAACAGAATCATGGGTAAATAAAAGAACAAGAATTTACCAAAGAGGTATAATGATATAAAGGATAATAATAAAGTACAACAATAAAAGGAAAAAAGGTAATGAAAAGAAAGAAACCGGCGGGTAGTCCATAGATCAGTAGTGTGGATTGTTATGACAAAGAAAGAGAGATAGTATGCTGTTTAAAGCGAGCGTAGAAGATAGGTGAAAGAGGAAAAGGGAGTTTCTGTTATGTATTGAGGGATGGACGGATAGAAGGAAGAAGATAGGGAAAGAAAAAGACAAGAATAGATAGATAGATAAATGATGGAAGGTCGGTGGTGGTGGGTTTAAAGATCTACAGTACAATGAATGACAGAATGAGAAAGTAACAAAAGCCTCATTATTGATGAGGTTTCAACCACGCTACTATTCTATCTCCCTCTGCTTCTGTTCATCATAGTGCGGTGTAGTCTACAGAATATACACTTTTACCCTTCCATATTTCCACCTTTCTTACTCTAAATTACACCGTTCTATTCCTACACATATAACTACATAGTTATTTCTCATGTCACGTTCAATTCTGTTGAGGATTCTACTCTCATTTCTCTATAAATAAATAATAAAAAAAAAAGAAACGAGCGAGCGAGCGAGAGGTTTGGATGGACCGACTAAAGCAAAGTATAGTGAAGGTGGTAAAAACAAAAGCCGTAAAGAGATCATCACTATAAAACCAAACTATATAAATAGAAATGACCGACGTCGTATCATATAACCGCCTTTTATTAACTAATAGTCGTTTTAATGTAGTAAACAAAACACTGTTAAGAATACTTAATTATACTATAGATATAATATGTTTTATTTATTTATTTTTTAATAATTTTATATATATATATATGAACGAACGCTGACCTCCAATTCTCAAGCATCGCTCTCTATCTCTTTAAACTAAAGTCTTTAGACTATTCAACAAACATCTTTCCTTCGAGGTAGACCAATGTTTATATACTATAGAGAGGTCCACCTCTTAATAATTAAATGCTAAACTATTTAAAAATAAAACAACACACCTACCATAAAATTTATTTTAAATGTGAACAAAATATCACCATAATGACCTAGATTCTTTATTTCTCAATTACTTTATTATTACTACCACTACTACTACTACTAAACACACACACCACGCGATATATATATATATATATATCAATAATTTTATTAATAATAAAATAATAACATGACCCAATAACATTTATAAGTAATTAAAATAATTTCAAAGAATAATATAAGAAAACATTTTAATAAAAACAAAACCATTATAAAATCATTAATAAATTTATTGTAAATCATTATTCATTGATAATGGAGAAAGTAATACTTTGTTTAAATAATAATCATTCATTAATTAATTAAATACAAGTTTATTATTTGTAAAACATTTATGCATATGTTATTATTATGTATTCTTTTAATTTACAAATGAGTTCGGTCCAATTATATACACTGCGTACAAATGAATAAATTAATTTTCCAAATGTTATTTATTTATTTCTTTTCTAAAAAATTAATTTAAATACATTTATATACAAAATAAAAACGACTAAAATATAATATTTTTCTACATCAATTACATAATTATAAAAAAAAAATAAATATTATTTACTACATCCAATAAAGGTAAGGAATGTAAATGGACATCATTTAATAAGAAATGTTAAATTTGTGGGTAATGCGGACAACATTCTTGCCAACCAATTTAAAATAATCTATCCTGTAATAAAGTTGAGTTAGTAATATAGAAAAGTGGGTTGAACATTCTTCTACTGGTTAAGATTATAAATTTTTATTGTGTATAAATTCGAAGCAACCTTTACAATAAATTGTTTTTTTTAAATTTTATTTATTTATAAAAATTTACTATAAAATACAAATATACGGATGTAAATTATATTATGTATACGTTTAATTAAGTATTATTATTAATTTACTATCCTTATTGGATTTCCAATCCAGTTAAGTCAAAGATGGTCAGATCAGGAAAATTCTGTTGAACTTGTGAATCTGGATTAAAAATGCAGTAAAGTCAAGAAATTTAAAAATAAATTACAATATTCAAATAATACATAAGATACAGTCAAAAATAGAGGTAATATATAAATACTTACCGAGGGAAAATATTTCTCAATTAAATAACGGAAAAGTTGGATGATTATTAATCCGTTATTTAACGAAAATCGTAACATAAAATATTCAAACGTGAAAGAAAAAAGATAAAACCTACAAAAGAATATCCAAGCCTCTTACAAGAATATCCTGCCTCTTACAAACAAAAATTAAAATTTAAGGTACAAAACACAATAAAATAAGAAAAAATATTAAGAATGGATCTCTCAGAATTTCAGTCTTATATATTTTTTTCTTTTTATTGTTAAATAATTTTTATTACATTTATTTTACTTTATTAAATATTTATATTTCACTAATGTCGCATCAGCGTATTATTATACAAGTTAAGAACTCTACAACAGCAAATACCTATCTTGTAATAAAATGAAAAGAATGAGGTTTATTAAACAATAAAATCCGAAAGAGAAAACGCTAAAGAACAATTTCCCATACATAAAAATACAAAACTAAATGTGCATTTTGATTTCTTAAATAATCATCATTTTGTTCTAATCACCACTGTTAAATCGCTGTTTTGACGACTCTTTAAATCATCATTACATACAGAAAAATTCGTAAAAAGAATATATATTAACAATAAAAAATAATGATAAAAATATATAAGATAATACAATATGGCTTTGTAAAAGGTTAATAAATACAGTCCAAATCACGTAAACTCTAGGACAAGCTAAACATCTCACCACTTTAAAGCGTTTAGTGGTGAAAGGAAACAATTCAGTTTATAAGTAAGAGATTTAAACTGTATTAAGGCTACAGTATCACTTTTGATTTGGATTGACCTAAGCCATATTATATTATTTATAAATTAACAGTTGTGCTTTTTTATTAATTTTTACAAAGAAGGAGAAAACAGGCAACATTTTTGTAGTGTTTATAAAAAGTATTACTATTATTTTTAGGTAGATTTCGTAAGAAAGCTACCAATAGTAATGGGTACCATGATTTGACTTCCAGGAAATTTCGATATATCTTCGCGTTTCACATCCCCCACACCTTAAATCCAACTTCAGTTCAAAGGTTAATATATATATATATATATATATATATATATATATATATTACTTTCTTTTGGACATGATAACTGCCGTAATTTTGCGCCAATCACTTTCAAATTGATACATAAAATATAACGACCCAAAATCTCGGTCGGTTCGTTAATGGGCAAAATCAGACCATGGGGGTGGAAATGGAAGCTTTTCGAAGAAATAAAATATCGCTATAATGTTTTTATTCAGTAAAATATCGAATTCGTTTAAGCTTCCTACTATTCTTTGGATAAGGACCTAAGTAAATTTTATTGATATCACCAACCATTAGCCCAGGGGTGGAAAAAATGGGGTTTCGAAGACAAAAAAACATAGCTCCCTTAGTAGGCACAGTATCGAATCGGTTTAAAGTGGTCGGTAGTCCTCTGAACATCTAAAACTTTTGTCTGATACAAATTTTGGTATGACCAACCATTACGGCAAGGGATGACCAAAATATTGCTGGAATTGTAAGAAGATTGGGCTTGTCGTATGCTAAAAATGTGAAACGTTTTTTCATATGCAACCATTGTCGTATTGAGTGAATTTGAAGTTTTTTTTAAATTTAAGGTGGAAATCTGTTTATCACCTACTTAGCACCGGTGAAATTTACCTCCGCCTTCCGGCGTGCCGAAAGGGATTTTTTTTAATTCATTCGTTTAGTGATTTTTTTTTTTAATTTTGTCATGCATTCAATTATTTTTTGGTTTTTGTATTTACTGTAATTAATATTTTTTTTATCCACTGATGATAATTGTTTAAAATCCGAAATACACAAATAATTTTATGTTTTTGCATGTTTTAACCATCTCTTAAAAGTTTTATTTTTGCGAGTTAAATTATGTTATAGTAAGTAAAAGCTATCTGAGATAAAATAAAAACCATAAAATGATTTATTTTTCATAACACATCATTTTTTTTTAAAAATCAATATTTATTAAGTTACAACACAAAAAATGTTTTATCACACAGGCTGTTAACTAAAATTAAATTTGGATAAAGTTATCTAAAGTAAGGAATAAATCTGAAAGTTTTATATAAATAAAAAGAGTACATTACATTTTTTGGACAGGCAATTTTCACTAGTCAAAAAAAAAATATCTAAAACTGCGACAATTTAGCAGAAAATAATCATGAAATAAGAAAAAATTTTCCGAACATTTTAAAATCATCAAATTATAACATCTAACTTTTTATAAAAAAATCACACTGAATAATAAAAAAACCACACCATACGATTGAACAAAACATTTTTGTAGTAAACATTTTATTATTATAACATCGCATATGTTGGCAAGACGCTAGGAGGTAAAATCAACTAAGTTTTACCTGATGCATACCATTACATCAAACAAACTTGACATACATGTTCTATTAAAAACAAAAGTGACAGACAGTAGCAAAACAAAGATAAATGAATATTTCAGTATAAGTACAACAACTTCTATTCAACTAAACAAAGAAGAATTCAAACAAAATCCAGTTAGCAGCAAATGTAACATTAAAAAAAACACTACTAAATATCTTAATAGCTACAAAGATACTAACTACATAAATATTTATATAGAATAATAAATAAAATGTACATGTAATTTCAACGAATTGAAATAATGTACATACATTTTTTGAAGTGATTAATTTTTGTGTTGGGAGCAATAACCGAAATAGTAACAAGGTAACCCGGCATCAGACAAGTTAAGTTACTTCTAAAATTGGCATAACAATTCTCAAGAATACAATGCCAAGAAAACTAAGGAAGTGATGTGGAATCAAGTGGTTTCCCGTTGCCGGCTTCACTGAACCAAACACACACTTGCAAATCGACCTGCCAAGACAATCGAAATTCAACTCAAATAATACCTCAATATTTTTACCACAGGAATAGTCTGAAGACCATAACCAAATGTAAGAAAGCAATTTTGATTGACAGCTCTATGTAGTATAAAAAAAAAATGTTATCCCTTTTTCGAGAAATAAATGCATATGATACATTGTTTTAACTCAATAGGGGATGAAATAATGAATACCCCAAGTGGGGGTAAATAAAAGATTATAACTTATAAGCGGTGTTTCCCTTCAAAGGAAAAAATTATCAATAAAAGTTTTTTTATAATGATTTAATTTTTCGACATTTTTCAGAAATATGTTATTAATTAATTAATACTGGTATATTATTTAGGATTTAATATTATTCAATGTTCTATTTTACTATGACGAAAACATGCTGGACAATTTATAAGAAACGAGTACGACAAAGAGAATTTTTTACGTAAAAAAAAAAAAAAACAGAAAAAAATGAACACCAGTAAAAGTTCATTTAAAATAGATTTTACTACATCAAGATGAAAAACATTTAGAAAGAATTAAAATAGGACAGAGATTTACAGAACAGTTTTGAGTAAAAACCAATCGACGGCTTAAAACTAATGACTTAGTTCCATTTTTATCTTCAACTATTAAAAAAATGAAAGTTTAAAACATCACTTTACAATTTTTTTTTTATAAATAAATAAATTAAAATGCGTAATGTATTAAAAAAATAAAATTTACTTTAAATTATCATCAAAAAATGGATTCCCTTAATAACCGTAACGTTAGACAGATCAGTGCATTTAAAATGGATGATACAAAATGATCCAAAAGAAAGATTTGCGTTTTATTTTGAACGATCACAATAGAAAATACTAGTGAATGTTGAATAAAACTAACGTTTTCTGAAATAAAGAACAATCTTTATTTTGCATTAATCGTAACTGAAGATACAGAAAATTAAAAAAAATAATTACGTTGAAGATTATGTAGTGTTCAGTGCTGGAAGAAATGAGCATTAAAAGATTACTTGATTTTTTTTTAATTTAATGTTTATTCAAAAAACATTTTTGGAAACTATATACTATTTATTAGAAATAAAAACTTAAAATATTTTATTTATACAATACTTTCCACTAACACACAATCTTTAATAGTATGTTCGAGCGCTTTCGGATTAGTAATCCATTCTCAGGAACATTGATGTGTTATAATCATAATAATTTACTCTACATATCATTAATTATACTAACTTGAATTTTTAAAAAAATTCAAAAACAAAAATTATAAACATAACAATTGATTATCAAACGGTAAAATAATGTCAACATTATCCGTCATGTCAGTTTGAAGGTTACAATTGTTATGTATCTTCATACATTTTTGTTTTTAAATTTTTTTTAAAATTCAAGTTAGTATAATTAATGATATGTGGAGTAATTATAATTATAACACATCAATGTTCCTGAGGATGGATTACTAATCCGAAAAACGCTCGAACATACTATTAAAGACTTTTGGTAAATAGAAAAAATTACATAAATAAATTATATATCAATACCAACGGGCCACAATTAATAAAATTAAATTAAAATATTTCTTTCAAAAATGTAATTTGGATATGGGTAACTCATTTTAAAAAAAATTTTATTTAAAAACGTTCATTTAAAAAAAAAATTGTTCTTCATAGATTTTAAGATACGAAAAGAAATATTTAACACTGTTAGTGAGCACTTAAATTTTATACTACATTCTAGTATTGCCATCTAATGCCTTCAACCGATAAATATAACAACTGCATCTGATAAAAGTTATGAAGGAGCTGATGGAGTATCCATGAATCATGGCCGGAAGGCGAATTTGACAGCCCGGTTAGCCAAACAACCAAATCAAAATTCTAATAATTATTCAGAAGCCTGTGCCTTTTAATAAATTATTCTCTTCATATCTGGTTATCAATAAATCGTGAAAGATATAGTAGAATAAAATACTAAAACCTCATTCATTCTATATAAAAAAATAATCAATTAAGTAAAAAAAAAAAAAAAAAAACAACAAATAAACTTTGTATAAATCCGAAACAGTATTTACTTAAATGAACTTTCATATGTACATTCCTTTAGGAAAAAATTAAACAAGAAATAAAATACGAATTCATTGTTATAATGCTAGACAAAGGAAGTATTATTTAAACAATTTATATTTTAACTCAAAAGAAATTGTATTCATTATGAATAGCATGAATTAATTAAATACCTTATAATTGTTTGTTTCATTGTTAAAGATAATTTTAAGAGAACTATTTAATAAACAATACGACAGTCACAATAATTAATTACTTTTTTATTTTTGTTATTTGCATAACTAATAACATTATAATTTAATAATATTTAAGTCATTATAATTATAATTAATTTACCAAAATGATAAATTATAATTTTATAATTTAATAACAATGGTAAAAGTAGCAAAAGAGAAATAATAACTCTCGAGATTGTTTCTATGAAACAATTAAAAATATATACAGTCTAAATTATTGTACCTATTTAAAATGTTTTTTCTTGAGAAATTAATTAAAATTTTATACGTATTAAATTTACTCATAAAGCTTAACAAGAGATGTTTAACAAAAGTAAACGAAAAAAATAAATAAAATCATTTACAACGGCTAAATTATCCACCTGTATACGTTATAAATATTGTCTAAATAAAATTAAATTTTGGATGAACCTGAAAAGGTTCATCCATCCCAGATAAATTACTGAAAAGTTACCTCACAACAAATGTTTCTCAGTTTTTATAGCTAGAACCCATACCACTTTCTAGATCATTCAACAACTGGAAAAAAAAAAAGCTGGGGAAACTCCAAGCCAAATTTTTCGAACAAAATTTTATGAAAGATTTTATTTTTCTCCAAAAATACATCGCTACAAACACTCCAAACGGATAAAACGAAAAGAAAACTATTTTCAGTTTTATGTAGAAGTGCAGAATCTTTAATTTTATATGTTACAGATAACACATTAAATATTCAAATTTTAAAAACATAAAAATATATAAAACCTTAAAAAATAAATATGTTTTAAAATAAAACCTCTTTTACCTATGACGGAACGGAGACTATATATGCGTTCGGGTAAGAGGTTGTGTGTGTGTGTGTGTGTGTGCGCGTTTGTATGTCAGTTACCATTTTCCTCAAAAACTGCTGGACCGATTTAATGCAAAAAAAAACGCACCGGTTTTTTGCATTACGTAGGTACCACTTCAGAGCAGGTTCTTAGACATGTTTCACGGTTATAGGCCACCAGGGGGCGCTGCAGTAGATATTTTTCTCGAAAACGTCTGTGTCAATTTTAATGTAGTTTTTGGTATAACATAGGTATCACTTCAGAGCAGATTATTAGATTAGTTTAACGGTTATAAGCCACCAGAGGGCGCTGCAGTAACTTGTTTTTCTAAAACGGTTTAGCCGTTTTGATGTTATTTTTTGCATAAATAGGTATCATCTCAGAGCAAGTTCTTAGACATGTTTTACGGTTATAAGCTGCCAAGGGACGCTGTAGTAGATATATTTCTTCAAAACGGCATTTGAATGTTTCTACGTCTTTCTAACTCCAGCAAGGCTACATTATTGTGTGGATTATCAAATAATTTGCGCTGGTCAAGTATACTAAACTTTCATCATCATCATCATCAGCCTATAAACGTCCCATTTTTGGGCAAAGGCCCTTTAATTTTTAAAAGATAATTTTAAATTTTAAAAACCCGCGACGAAAAAACCTTAAAAACGTGGAAAAAATGAAATTAAAGATTTTATAAAACCCACGACAAAAAACTTTAAAAACCGAGAATAATTAAATTACTGTATTTACCTTATTAATGTGATATTGTATTTTAAGACTATAAAATTTAAGATTTTGATTGACCGTCGTGTGTGACCTGTAGAGTGAATAGATAAATAAATTTTATTAAGCATGGCCCGTTGGTATTAATATATAAATTATTTATATAACAGTTTCCACTTACCAGCAATCTTTAATAGTAATGTTCGAGCACTTTCGGATTATTAAGCCATCTTCAGGAACAGTGATGTAATACATTATACTTATATACTTTCCTGAGGATGGATTAATAATCCGAAAGCGCTCGAACATTACTATTAAAGATTGTTCGTAAGGGCAAACTATTATATAAATAATTTGAATAAATAAGTTTTAGTTATCATCATAATCATCCCTGACTATGATGATAACTAAAGCTTATTTATGCAGTCTACGGATCACGCACGACGGTCAATCATAATCTTAATGCCTTAAAAACAACATCACAATGTCACAGAGGATTAAAAGGTAAAAATACAGTTAATTATTAACGGTTTTTAAGGTTTTTTGCCGTGGGTTTTATAAAACTTTTAATTTAATTTTTTATTATTTGTTTTTTTCTTAATAAATAAATTCATTTATTAATTTACTTTTATTCCTTTATTCCAATACCTTTTTTTTAAATATTGATTATAATGTTAAAAAAAGGTTTTCCTGCAATTTCCATTCATTATAATCTATTCCATTTTTTAAAAAAACCGATAGTTAACAAATAATAAATTTAATGTTTTACAGTTACATGAAATGAATTTTTTTACAGTGCGCTTTTTTTTAAGGCGTAGCATTAATAACGTCAGATCAAATTTCAAATATAAACCTCCCCCAAATTTCCTTATTAAAAATAGCACAGTAAAAATACAATAACCGTTCACGTTTAACGTAATGACTGTTGAATAATATTACAATTAAAACTCAATTCTGCATTCAGGTTCCATTCTGTATGTTATTTTGTTTAACAGGAAAACCTTGGTCAGCATATGATTTACTACTACCGCAATATGAAACATAATTAAAACATTTTTTTCCAATTTAAAAATTGGTAAATCTTATTAATATATATAAAGCTAATAAATAGTTTAGCTATACAGATCAAACATCCTGTAATTAATTTTAAATCCCAGCTGATTAATAAAAAAAAATGTATGATATCTTAAATTTTCTTAAACAAAACTAAATGATACATTCCTATTATTTTTGGTGTTTCACCCAGCTCAATCTTTAATTTATCAAATAAAAAACTCAAAAAATAGAAAACATGCTTGTTATTTGTCCGTCTTGTAGACGGAATAATAATTTCCAAATAATGAAATTTCGGTGCATTTTTTAAATTGTTTTCGTTTGTTAAATAAAAGCGTATTTTAATATTTTTTTTTTTTTTACTTTCCGATCTAGATAGCGCTATAGAAAAGCTCTATATAGCTCTTAGAACATATTGTAATCGGTCCAATTAAGGCATATGCGGTTATCACCGGATCTTGATGTTTTGACACCTAAGGAACCCAAAAAACCGGATGGAAATTTTCCGGATGTTAATATTCGTATGTACGTGTGTGTGTTCTTTGTTGGCCACCAAATCACCTTACATCTCCAAACCTACTAGACCGATTTTTACCAAAGTTTGTCAGATTACTTCTATAAATGGGGAATTGATATCATTAAATTTTCAACCAAAAAGGTGAAGGGGGTTAGGCTATAGATCAAGGTCACTCCATTATCTCGAGATTTCGCGTAATTAAGGTCATACTTTTTTAGGCACATTTGTTAACAATTAGAAAATAACAATATTTGCAAAATCGCACTCCACCTCAGAAAAACTGTCTGAACTATTGCTATGTTGTGACGTCACAGTTGAGCGGTAGAATTAAATAAATAAATAATATTTTAAGTGTAAAAAAAAAAAACTCGATTTGACTGGGTGTCGAACTCGATCGCCCGGTCGTACAAGCGAAATTTGTTTTATGTAAGTTGAGAAATTACATTAGTTTACTTAGTACGGACCGTCACCGCTAGTACCGCCATACCCGCGCGCGCTTTAGTTAGAATCATTGAATTAAATAAACGAAAAAGATATATTTAAATAAAACGAGCCGTGCATAAAAAAAACAACCCACAGTGGTAGGACTTTCCCGTCACGCGGCTAAAGCTGCGTTCCGGGAAGTCCTGCAACTGTTGTCAGCTTTTTTTTCTACTAATTCCCCTCAATGACGTTTTTTCATATTTCGTTCCGTTTCTTTTTTATTACAATTGTTTCGTGAGCGACCTTGTTTCACGGATGTTATAGTACATATATTGTACTAGAATGTAAAATATAAGTAAAATAATGACGAAGCGCTCTGACTGTACATCATTAACAAAAAAGAGTTAAAAACTCATAAACAACAGAAAGATACTGTAAATTAGGAAAGCTGTACGACAAACGTATGAAATAATAAGAAACTTTTTATCACGTACTGTATTATACTGCGAGTCATAAAATTTGGTCGTAAATTGTGTAAATGGTTTAAACCCGTCAATCATATCTAAAGAAAATTTAAATCTTCAGTAATAAGCGTAAAATTTAAAAATAAAATATACGATCATTTCTGTACTATATTTTTAAACCGTTTTCAATAAATATATTTAGATTCAGTAGGGTAATAATTCTTATTTGCTTTACTGAAAAAATAAAAAGGAATGAATATCAATAAAAAAATAATATTTTGAAACAATCCAGCATAAAAATTGTTAAAAATTTCCTTTTTTTATGTTCGAACAAAATTAGGCTTGGATGGAATTTACTTACCTACTATATTGTCAAGCGCATTAATAAATGATATAAATTGGAGGGTCGCCCATTCATATAAAATTGATGTTAATTTTTAATTACGTAGTACAATAATATATACGTATATCATAAAAAACTTAAGCAATGATTTTGTTTTAAATTCTGCCTCTACAGTAGAACAACTGTACTGTAAAATGAACATTTCATGCGATAAAATACAACAGATTTAAATGTCAATCCCGTTACGAGACGTTAAACATAAGAATGGAAGTACGCGCCAAACGAACGAGCACGGTGTATGTATATGTGTATGTATACATGCGTGCGTGCGTATAAGTTTGTACACACCTGTGTTAGTACTAAGCTTAGTATAGTATGACAGATGAAATGTTGTTTCCGGCGTTATAATCGTAACTAAAATAATATCATTAGTTTTAGTTTATTGTATCCATAGATTGAAAAAAGAAAAAACTGTCTTAGTTCAAGTCGTGAATTTCAATGACATGAATTAAAGTTCTATTACTTTATTAAATTAGTACTAATCTGATGTCATACCGGCAAAATAAAATATTATTTATACATCTTTTAAGAGTTATAAAACAGAATATTTATTAAAAAATAACATTGTAATCATAATTACTATCCTTCAGGAGGTGCCACAGCCCGTCAAATATCTATTAAAAGGTTCAATAATTGCAACTCAATAAAAAGTGCCAAAACATCTGATAAATAAAATGTAGGAAAGAAAATGACCATCATGTAAATACGATATAATAAGTTACATTTATAATATAGAGAAGGCACAATCGTTACATTTATAATATATAGAAGGCACAATCGCATCTGAGAAAAACTGAAAGCAATAGATTTGTAATATACAATAAATATTTTTACACCTACAGATAAAGCTGCCACAATCGGAACGGTTATAGAAAGCAAATGAACCCTCATAATGGCATAAAAATCCCAGACTAGGATTACCAGAGAAGTGAAGAGTAAAGTGGTTTCCCAAAACCGCCTTCTTACTGAACCTAATATACTGTTTTATGTCATGCCTAAATCCAAGTGACATTCAGCAATAAGATTGACCACTTCATCCTGTTTATCAAAACGTTGGCTTCAATAAAATTCATTGTTGTCAGAGAAAGCAATTCTTTAACTGATATTCTTCAGATATTTTTAATGTATCACAGTCATAAGAAAGGTACATAGAATATATATAATGTAAAAAAAAATTAATACAGATCATTCTGTCCAAAAAAAATCCCCAATACGCTGATCTTTTAATAAATAAGCTGATAACAAAGTTGTTACTTTCCAGACATAAATTACAACCAGTAAAGAGAATTACCTTTCTTTTTTGAAGGCGGGGATGAATTATTAAAATGTTATTGTAATAATATTATTAAAAGTCTAATCAAACTTAAAAATAAATTTTAAAATCCTTATTTTTAAACTTTAATCGGCTCCTCCAAGTATTTTTTGGGGGCTATTTGCACTACTACTATGCTTAGGAAAACATTTTTAAAATTCGGTTGAAAATATGAAATAAAAACACAGCGCCTTTCCATTTTTGGTGAAGGGGAGAATTTGGGAGCAATTGTTTTTATTTAAATGATAAGATAAGCATGTATGTATGTATGTATGTATGAGTTTAATATAAAGGGGTGATATGTTGGTAAAAGTTTTGAGAAAATTTACCCCAAAGAAACTATCTACCCCATCTCCTAGAAATATTGATCCCAAATATTTACCTATACATTGCCTCATGTACACGAATTTCTGTGCCAAATTTCATAAAAATAGGTTTATCCAGTCAAAAGTTAAGCTTCAAACGATAACACGTACATACGTACGAACGAACATTACCCCCTCCAATTTTTTGTTTTTTGAGTTCCTGAATCGTGAAACGCAAAAAACGTATACTTTTTGATTTTTGACTGAATACCATAGCTTCTTGTAGCATAGTTCTAGAGTTACATGGTGCCAGTAACAAAAGTAAAAATTAAAAACCAGTTTAAACTAAATAAAAAAGCTATTATTTTAATTGACTACAAAATTCCACAGCTGAATTTCTTAAAAACAGTTAAATTGGTTTTTATAAAATACTAATAGTTCATTTTTAAGGTTGAATACTATATTTTTAAAAAATTGAAATTTAAATAACTACAAATAAAAAAATTATACTATTTTTTAAAATATATGTTAAATGGTCTAAAGAGTGAGGTGCCAATACGTATAAGAAAAAATTGGCAAAACATCAAATTTTTAATTTGATGCTATGACTTTTACATAATATCACTACAAAACTTGTCAAATCCATTCTGAGATACCGTCCTAAAATTATGTTCTTCTACCTTTTAGTGCGCTTAATTTAAGAGTAGTGTTTTAAAAATTTTTTTACATATTTTTTTATTTATTTATGTGATTGTTTTTCTTCAAAAAATAATGAACTATAACAAAAAATTAGGCACCGGAATGTACCGATCACTATCGGAAAATCCCGATTCGTTAGTATCAATTTTTAGAGTTAAATTTTAATTTAACTTTCGTTATATCAATTGTCATCATTCAAAAAAAATATTTTTACACAAGAGGTAATCAATTTTGGACACCTAATAATCCCATTCCAAGATGTCGCCCGCCAGGGCAACCCGCCCAGAGGGCCTAGCTACGGAGGCGTGCCTAAGGCCCGTCTGCCTGCTGAGCACGGCACGCATCCGCAGCTGGTTATTAATAAGTCAATACATTTAAATTAAAAAAAAGAAGATGAAGTCTGATTCAAACCGATGTGCATTCTCTATAAGATTTCAAATATTTCAAAATTATAATTTTGTTTGGCTATAACTCTGGAACCGATGAAAATAAGTACCACTCATGATATATCGTTGAAAAGCTCTCAATGAGGGCTTATTACTGCAATTAAGAAAAAATAAAAAATCTAAATTTTTTTGGATTTTGGTCTCTTTTAGATACTTTTGGTTCAGTCAACTGCAATCAAAAGGAGAGGTGCACAACTAGATGTTACAACAGTCCTAAATCCAAAATTTCAACATGCTACAACTAACCGTTTTTAAGTTATGCGAGATACGAGGTGTGTGAGAAATGTAATGAGATTGATAACACTGCGAGCGATCTGGCAATGCTGTGTCTACCGGTCTGTGCTAGGCCGGTTTATGCATTCCTTCCACATGCTCAGTATGAGTTTCAACTCCGTTCAGCTAACACATTATTTTTGAAAGCGCCATCAGTGAAGTTGTGTTTTTGTTGTGCGTTACGAAAATGGAGCATCGGAATTTAGAGCAACGTTATGCAATCAAGTTTTGTGTTAAACTTGGGGAATCCGCGAATGTGACCTTTGAAAAGTTGAAACAGGCCTACGGGGAACATTTCTTATCAAGAGTACAAGTTTTCCGCCGGCACAAATCATTTTTGGAAGGCCGAGAACACGTTGAAGATCAACCTCGCTCAGGGAGATTTTCAACTTCAAATTCTGATGAAAACGTTGAGCGTGTGAGGGTTCTTGTGAGATCAGACCGTCGTTTAACAATAAGAATGATTAGTGAACAGTTAAATTAAAACACTTTCACCGTACATCAAATTTTGACAGACGATTTGGACATGCGAAAAATTTGTCCGAAATTGGTTCTGTAAAACCTCACAACGGAACAGAAGGACAATCGAAGAAACGTGTGCGTTGATTTTCTTGAGGATTGATAATGACCAAGAATTCTTCAATAGTGTGATCACAGGTGATGAATCCTGGATATTTGAGTTCGATCCTGAAACAAAGCGGCAAAGCGAGGAGTGGCATACTCCGTTATCTCCTCGAACGAAAAAACGTCAAAGGGAGCAAATCAAAGATCAAAACCATGCTGATTTGCTTTATTAACTGTAGAGGTATCGTGCATAAAGAATTTGTTCCTTCAGGACAAACTGTCAACCAAGTGTTTTACAAAGGTGTCCTTGAAGAGCTCAGTAAAAGAGTAATTCGCATGAGACCAAACATTGCAGACAAATGGATGCTTCATCATGACAGTGCCCCGTGTCACACGTCCATTTCCATCAGGGGATTTTTGACCTCAAAACGCATTCCTACGGTTCCTTAACTCCCCTATTCACCTGATTTGAATCCTTGTGACTTTTTCCTTTTCCCCGAAATTTAAACATGTCTTAAAAGGCCATCATTTTCGAACTCTGGAGAACATTCAAAAGACTGTGATGACCGGTTAAAAGCCCTACCAGTTGAAGCCTTCAGGGCTGCTACCAGGACTTAGAACAACGACTCCGTCGGTGTATAGCTGCCAAAAGGGAACTATTTTAAAGGGGATAATATTGTTTGAAAAAAATAAAAGTTTTGTTAAGTAAAATGTCAGTCTCATTACTTTTCTCACACACCTCGTATATACACGGATATGTAAGTACGTACATATATCCATACGTACAGACGAAACTAGTCAAAATGGATTAAGAAAAAAAAATGGATATTTCTGTTGAAATCTGAAAACCGAAATTTTTCGCGATTACAATACTTCCTTTACTTCGTACAAGAAAGTAAAAAAAAACTAAAATTATATACATACACTCGTATATATGTTATACAAAAATCGATCTAAAAGACTAACTACATAGTCTCAGTTGAATGCTCGATAGAAGTAGCAGATCTTTCGAAACTACTTTTATATATATATATATAAGATATATATATATATATATGTATATTCTTACAGATATTTTATACAAAATATCTTTAGATTTCAACTAAAACAATAAGAAAATAACTAAAACGGTCGATAATAAATACTACAGTTAAAGTATAAATAATTTTTAAAAAATACAGTTTTCCTTTTTGACAGAAATCATAACAATCTCAAGTATCAAGACATATAAAGGCGGTAAAGTTAATAGAAAGGAAAAGAATCAAAAGCAATATAGTCTTTTAAAGGATGGTGGTATGGTAAGCCCACCGGTGTTGAAATAGCTCGTCAATCGGCAGTTGAATAACACAAGAAAAAGAAGAGAAGACAGGCGTAAGTTAACCAACTCGTACTGTAATCAGTTAACTGTTTTTGTTATACTTTAGAATTATTTATAGAGGTCTATATATCGGTTGGCATGAAGAACGAGCAACAAGAAGAGAAGGCTATGAATGAAACATACCAAACAGGATAACTTCTTGGCCAATCTCCCTTTTTATAAGTCCATCTCGCTTGGATCTACCCTTTTCTCACTCTATCTAAACTTTCATAAAGATAAATATTATGTACACTCAAGAGGTTTATTTATAATCTCAAATAAATATTTATAATAATAATTTTAAAAATTATTCTAACATTTCACAATCTATATTAATAAATGGTTTTACAAATTACATCGTAGCAGTAAAATAAATTAGTTTATTAAAAGTAATTTACACCTATTTTTTTCTTTTATGCGTCTGAGTATTTTCGCAGAATAGATTACTATTTAATGTTCTATATAATAGATTTTTTTTAATGTTATAATAAATAAATTAAAAATCAAATTAAACCTTAACATTTTCCAATTTATTAATAAATAAAAAATCTGATGTGGACATCACATGACTTCCTTGTACGCCTATTAAATTAGATATACACATTTTTTTGAAATGAAAAATACATAAAATTTTATTTCATTAATAACTTCTGATATATGTTCAATTTTTTTTTTTATTGGTATTATTGAATTGTTATTTATCGTAAAAGTGTTTTTACAATCAGAGGTTAATAATTATTAATAAATGAATGTATTTAAATTAAAAAAAAAAAAAAGTAGATGAAGTCGGATTTGAACGATGTGACTTCCTCTTGTAAGATCCAAATATTTCATTAATAAAGGTTTATTAAGCTACAACTCTGGAACCAATGAAAATAAGTACCACGTACCACTTACTGTAATATATCGTTGAAAAGCTCTGAATGAGGGTCTATTACTACAGTTAATAGAAAGTCCAAAAACCCAATATTTTTTTTAATTTTGGGCTTTTTGGACAATTTTGGTTTAGTCGATTTCAATCAAAATGGGAGGTGCACAACTAGATGTTACAATAGTCCTAAATCCTAAATTTCAACATGCTACGACTAATCGTTTTCGAGTTATGCGAGATACATACGAACGTACGTACAGACGTCACACCGAACTAGTCAAAATGGATTCAGGGATAGTCAAAATGGATATTTCCATTGAAATCTGAAAACAGACATTTTCGCGATCACAATACTTTCTTTACTTCGTACAAGGAAGTTAAAACAGCTTTTATTATTATATGTTTTAAATTCATCAATGTTAAGTATTCATATTGTCGCTCTTCCCCTATTAGGCATTTGTGGTAGAGTTTTATTGCTGAATAGTATACTTTTTCCAAGAAACATGTCTCCCGAATTATTAAAAATCAACTGGACATTCAAAACTGACCACTTAATGCGTTAACGTCAGTTAGGTTCGGCCAAATTACTGGGTGATTCAAAAAGGATTGCACCATTTTAAAAAAATAAAAAAGTTGTTTAGATAACTTACAGATTCAGCTGCGATCTCATTTCATTGAAAAACACAAGTTTGTCACGCAAAATTCACTTTGATTCCATATGGCTTCCATTTGTAATACGACATACATCCCACCTGGAGTCGATTTCATTCCAGACTGTAACCAGTACGTCGGGCATTGTCTTTTCAGCTGCGGCATTAATTGGAAATCTTAGCTCAACAAGATCACCAGGCAAATATGGTACATAAACCCAATCTTTAATGAAATTCCACGGATAAAATATAGCGGGGTCAAATCTAGGGAGCAAAGTGACCATGCAATTGAACCGATCGACCGACCTGGGAATCGAGTATCAAGAAAATCTCCGACTTCTAGGCGGTAGTGAGATGGCGCCCTGTCTTGCAGATAGTAATAGCATAATATATACCAACTTGATCATCATTTTATAAATGAAGAATTTAAAGAATTTGAAGCATACTAGACAAAGACGTCCTAGAAGCCGTACAGTCTTTGTTTGCTTAGAGTACATAAAAACAATGACGTTAGGGTTATCACGAATGTGCCGCAAAGTTTTATGAAGATTTATGCTATCCCATATTCGGGAGTTATGAGTGTTTACTTTGCCGCTGATGTGAATCTTTGACTAATCAAAAATAAAAAAAAACGCACAGCGAACACGTTCCTCACCAGTAAATGTATCCATTTTTAACAATGCTAATGATAGCACTGGTGGCCGAATTAGATACTAATAAACTACGCCAGTCAAAACATGATGTGTTTTGCTATGAAATGAGGCATCAACCGAATGTGTAAGTTATCTAAATAAATATGCTTTTAAAATTGTAAAGATTTTTTTAAACCATCCGGTACAATCTCTACGGTACCTCACAAAAGGAAAAACTCAAGACATCAAATTACATCAACGGAATGACCGTTCAGTTATCCCTTGACGTCCCAATCCATTCAAAAAAAAAATTGATTGAAGTACTCTTGAAAAGCATAATGATACGTGCAACATACAACCGATCTCAAACACAAGATTGATAAAAGGCTTGGGAATAACAATATCTCGTAAAATCTTAAGATTCTAAAACCAATTACACTTGCGTCATAGAAATAAGGTCTCAATTCGCCATATTCCACATCAAACATGAACTAACGGTAAATTAACTTCCTTCTTCATAATTACAGACTGATTACCAATAAACACAATTATGATAACTTACATTTAATTTAAAGAAACCGCCATCGGACTACACCACTGAAATGAAGGATCTGTTTTAAAAATAGGTTCTTCATAAGATTCCAACCGTTTTTTACTTCCTTGTACAAAGCAAAGGAAGTATTGTGATCGCAAAAAATTTTGGTTTTCAGATTTCAACGGAAATATCCATTTTGACCATTCCTGAAAACATTTTAACTAGTTTCGGCATTTCATCTGTAAGTTCGTATCTCGCATAACTCATAACCGATTAGCCTTAGGATGCTGAATTTTGAAGGGGAGGATGCACCTCCCTTTTAATTTGCAATCGAAATGACCAAAAATGTCCAAAAAAAGCCTAAAATTAAAATCACTTGGATTTTGGACTTTTTCTTAACTGCAATAATAGCCCTCATTGAGAGCTTTCAACGATATATCATAAGTGGTATCTATTTTCATTGGTTCCAGAGTTATAGCCAAATGAAATTTTAATTAATGAAATATTTGGATCCTACTAGAGGAAGGCATATCGGTTCGAATTCGACTTCATTTCCTTTTTTATGTGTTTTTTTTTATTTATTTAAATAGATTGCAAAAAAAGTTTTACAATAAATAATGTTTTAATATTAAAAAAAAAAAACATGAAAAAATAATTAAAACTTATGAGTGAAATAAAATTTTGTGTACTTTTAAAAAATGTGTGTATGTAATTTAATAGGCGTACAAGGAAGTCATGTGGTGTCCATATCAATTTTGTTTTAAATCATCTTCACTAAATGAATGAAGAAATCACGCTTTATAACACTTCAATTTTTTTTAAATGTTTCATATATTTGTTCAGGATATTTCCAGACTAAATAATCCTTTCTGGTTGACATACGAAGACTGTTTAGCTTCAATATTTGTCTATTTTCTAAAGTTAACCAGTTCTAAGCCTAATTGATTGGAGAGTATTATTGTAAACCCCTCTAGTATTTCCAAATTTTATGTTTAATTTAAATTTTGACAGGTCTCTGTTGGGGAATTAGGAAACTCGCTTAGAATTCTTCATGGACAGTAAATATTATTTTTTACTTGCACTGAAGTACAGGAAACCTCTTCTTGTTCACCACTGTTCTCAATACATACACAAAAATAAACTGAAAAAGTTGAAAAACAATTTTGTCAGGTGATTATTACCACGTGAAAACCAAAATCTTCCACCGTTGAATTTAAATCTACACGGAAAAGAGACTGAATTTAATCTCACCATGGACAAAAATATGTATATTTATTATCGCTACAATTATAAAATTTAATTATTTTTTTTTAATAAATGTATTATAATAAACAAATTTATTCTGAATAAACTAAGATCTATGCCAAACTACTCAACAGAGATGTAAATTCATTAAGTAAAGAATTTTTTTTATTAATTTTAATAAATTTCATATTTCACAGTAGTAGTTTCAAAAATCATCCGGTTGTTAAATATTTTTATACACAAGCGAAAAAAAATTAATTTTAATTTATAAGATCTATAGAGGTTATTACTATTAAAATGTTATTTTTACCAGATGATGTAGCGTAAAAATATTTTATTATACATTCTCAAAAGAAACAAAAAAGCCCAACAAGAATTTAACTTAAGTGAAATGTACAAACCTAAACTGAATAATAAATAACTGAACATCAAGATATCCAAATCAAGTTTGTAACAACTATAAATCAACTTATTATCAGTTCTTAATTGCATCATCAAAGTAGAAATTAAAAAATTCCAGAATAGTTTTATTCAAATATGTAAAGCAATAATTCGACACAAGACTATCATATATATAGGAATTCGATTTGACTTTCGATATTTATAACACATAATTAAAGGTATTATGTAGTTAGGTACCTGATTTCAAGAAATATGTCAGAGCTTTCGTTTATCGATTAAGAAGTAGCCAAATAAATTTGTAAAAAACGAAAAAAAAACACAATTTCAACTGACGAAGACATGTTTAGTTAAGTACTTCGTTATGGCTAATATAGTTTAATAACAGTGGAGTAATTTCCACTCTGAAAGAGTGAAATAATTAGAATACGATAAAATTAGGAGTAAATATAGATATCGTAGTCGAGAGTTCTAAGGCTCAAATCCTAGTAAAGGCAGTTACTTTTATAATTTTATAATCGATTTGAATACCAGATCGTGGATACCGGTTTCTTTGGTGGTTGGGTTTCAATTAACCACAAATCTCAGAAATGGTCAACCTGAGACTGTACAGGACTACACTTCATTTACATTCATTCATTCATCCTCTGAAGTAAAAAATTACGGTGATTCAGAAGGCTAAACAGAAAAAAAGGGTGTATAAATTTTATGATCTGATCTTTTATCTTTGGTTTAATTTTTATTTACTAAAATACATATCTTAAAATATTTGTACATTAGGTAAAACGAAATTAAATCAAATTTATCACAAACATTTTGTAAATGAATCTTTTTAATCATTTTTAGGAATTATTACATAAAATTCCATCAGTTGGAGTCGGATTAAACAGTTTATAGTTAGTTTTTGGGTGTACACTTCCCCACGCCAAACAATTCCGGGGACGGAAGAGGTTCTTCCTAAAAGCATCTGTTCTCCGGCACTTTTTCATATTTGGAACCGAATTTTTTAACAAACGCAAAGATTTAGGCTGGTCAACTCAAAATGATTAATAATGTATTGACCCTATAGGATAAAAATTCCTTGATTTCCCGAGGGATTACATTGCTAGGTTTGTTTGATCGATAATCCCAACCTCTGCCTTTCTTAAACTGTTTTTTTCCGAAGATAGTTCATTCTTTCACATTATCATTTATTAATCGTTTTTTCATTATTAATTCCTTTTTTATCTATTTTTTATTCTGTGATTGTAGGATTCATAATTAATAGAGACAAAATCACATCCTTGGCGTGATTTTGTAGAAACGCTGCCTATGAACAAATTTAAGAGTTTGTATCCTGTCCGATCGCTGAATATTAGGCCACTTGAATCTCTTAATCCTTATTAAGTACAATAAAATGTGTAACGAAAATATATAAATCAATAAATAAAATGTTAGATTACTTTGAGATATTTAAAAAAAATACAAAATAATTTTTATACTAGATGATAAGTTGAATTTACTGTAGAAGTCTGATAATATAATAAATTCAGGAAGAGTTGAGCAAGAATAATTGAAACCAGGAGTATCTTTTGAGAAGTTCTAAAGTTTTAGATCCAGTGAGAGAGAAATACGAATATGAAAGCAAAGGGAGAAAATAACACTCTAGCTTTCAGTAGTTTCTTTGGACTTAAACGAAGTTAGCAGTAAAGAGAAGGATACGAATGACATAGCGGTAAGGAGAATGTACAAGAGGTGACAAATGATGTGTAACCCGAGTGCGTTACAATGGTTAACATTAAGTTAAGACCAGAACACCCTTTTGGCGGGTGGGTTCCATTCAGAATAGATTCCAGGAAGGTTCAACTTGTATTGTTAAAGTTCAAAGACAATTAAATTGACAATGTATTGGAAGATTATACTCTACGTTTAACCGCAAGAGAAAGAGAAGAAGAAACTTTCAAATAACTTAAATGAAAGCCGTTCATCATCCGCTCGGAGTAATTTCGAACAACTGCTATTAAACAATAAAATATAACTGCACGAAAACACAAGCAAATACATTCACACTCATAGCATGAAACGATTCAGAGATATGTTTCTATATTTAACAGAAAAATATAAGATATTATTTCCCTGCTTTAAGCACTAGACAAGCAACAATTGTGATGGCTATTATATCAATCCGATATAACAACTATTATAGGAAATAGCTACACTGTATACAGAGAGGGGAAAGTAAAGTGTCTACACTTCCTCAAGCGACTTTTCCCTGCAGATTTTTCTTCTATTTTAGTATATTGACCTTACCATTCACATAAAATATTGATACAATATAACATATAATATTGATACATAATATACATTGATACACCGATCTATATGAATACACCGAATCACATGATAAAAGGCAAATTATAGAATCTTAAGTGATTTTTAAATATTTCAATTAAAGATATTATTATTCTAAATAAAAATATTTGTAACAGTAACGTATTTTTATGATTAAATTATTAATTTTTACACAAATTAAACGCCACAATTTTCCATTCTCTTTTTCATTTATCCTCTAATAGGTGCTAGAAAGCGAAACTTACTTGTTATTTTACAAAATGCAATACAAGAAATTTACATTAGATGCAGTTATTACAAACTTTTTGCTCTGGTTTTAATCTTTGTTTATCTAATGTTAAAGTAATGAATCTGGTCTTTGGTTATTGTGTATTTGATTTTATTTATTTAGTCTGGAACTATTAAGTAATGAGTTGCGACGACAAAGTACATAGAACATTTGCAATATCTTTTGATTACATCTTCAATTAACATCATAATCAAAGGGACTTAATAAACGTTCTGAAAATACAATAAAAATAAAAAATATAAACATATTCTGGAGGAAAAAAGATCGAAATATAAAGTGATTAGTATAAAATAATTAACAGATTTAAAAAATATAATATGTAATATTAGTGTTATTTATTTTTTAAAGCAGCACTATTTGTATGATTTTTTTTTTATTGCAGTGTTTCAGTTAAATATAGTTGGTTTATGCCTGCATTAATTTAGTATTTAATACTTTTATTAATTCCTTGTACGAAATAAAAGAAGTATTGTAATCGTGAAAAATTTTGTATTTCAGATTTCAAAGGAAATATCCACTTTGACCATCCCTGAATCCATTTTAACTAGTTTCGCTGTGACGTCTGTATGTACGTATGTATCTCGCATAACTCAAAAAACGATTAGCCGTATGTTGAAGTTTTAAATTTAGGACTGTTGTAACATCTAGTTGTGCACCTCCCCTTTTGATTGCAATCGACTAAACCAAAAAAGCCCAAAATCCAAAACAATTTGGATTTTCGACTTTTTCTTAACTGCAGAAATAAGCCCTCATTGAAAGATTTTCAACGATATATCATAACTGGTACTTATTTTCATTGGTTCCAGTTATAGCCAAATAAACGTTTAATTAATGAAATATTTGGATCTTACAAGGGGAAGGCACATCGGTTTAAATCAGATTTCATCTCCTACTTTTCTAACTTTTTGTAATTTAAATTTAATGATTTATTAATAATTATTAACTGCAGTTTACGATAAAAAACGTTTACGATAATAATAATTCAATAATAATAATAATAATAAAACATGAAAAAATATCAGAAGTTATAAATGAAATGTAATTTAATAGGCGTTCAAGGAAGTGATGTGGTGTCCACATCAGATTTTGGTATTTAGCATTTACTTATTCAAATTACAACAAAAAAAAAAAAAAATTATTTAATAACTTTACAAAATCCCTTGTAATAGTTCCATAGGTAGGTTTTTAAAAGGATAAAAAAAGCAAGAAACATAAAAATAAACAGCATTTCGGTGCATGATCAAAAGCAGGTACTTTAATTTCACAATAGAGAACAGTAAAACAAATGTTATGCTAAATGTTATGGTATTACATTAAGTATAAAGGAATATAAAAAGTTAGTAAAACTACATTTAAAAGAAACTGGAAGAAAATTAAAGTGTCAGTAGATAAATGTATATGTATGTGCGAATACATACACACACACACACACACACACACACACACACACACACACACACACACACACATATATATATGTATATATATGTGTGTGTGTGTGTGTGTGTATAAACCAGCGCGAATCCACGTGAATCTTTGTGTGATAATCACACTATAAAGCCCGAATAGAATTCCAAATGTAATTTTGACATCAACAATTCCAAGTATTTACGTGACTACGGCACTAAAACAAGCGATGTTTGTAGTAGCAGTGAAAGCAATATAAAGGAAAACTGCTTTCATCCAATACGAGCAGAGCATGGAACAGAGTCGAAATTAGATGTACCTTCTCCCCAACCCAGTTACTTTACTAACATGAGACACCTCCCTATTAATGCCTCTTTCGTTTTTCCAATCTTATCGAAACAAAATAAAATATCATTTTTTAACAGTATAGAATAAGAAAATAATGCCATATAATCAGTTTTAAATTTAACATACAAAAATTAAACCCGGTTAGCTAGAATATATACTGAAATAATAAGACAGAATAACTGAATCAAAATAGGTAAGATTTTCTCATTAATACTGGAAATTTACAAATTTTATAAAACATATATTTTATAATAAGACAATTTATTAAGCTAAATAAAAAACATACAAAATAAATTACTATTATTTTTTTTTTTTTAATAATAAATTACTTGTTTATAAAATAATATAAAATATTAAATTAATTGTTACTTACGCATTTTGAAATTTGATGTAGCTTACCTGAAAAATATAAAATAAAATATGAAAAGTCAAATCGAATTTAATATAGTGTATGTGTGTGTGTTTGTGTGGGCGCGCGCGGATATACATATTTCAATAAAAATTAAATTTAGCAATTGATTCTATCTCGAAACGGATCTATTTTTCAGTATGCGACCGACCATCATACTCAAAATTACCAGGATGAAGGCAACTCAAAATTGTTTAAGCGTAGTTTATGACAATCATTTTAAAGGGCATTGAACAATAAAGATTTTGACGTAAAAGACTTACGACTATAGACAACCCTCTCAAAAATGGCGGACATTTAATATTTTCCATAGGTAATTTTTCAAAAGTAATCTATAGTCCACCCCAAGTAGGGATCTTCTATCAAAACAATTTATCACTTAAAGGTAGGAGTATTTACAAATTTCAAATTTTTATGGAATTCATTTCATTTTTCGATGTTTAACAAGAGAAAAGTTATTTATGGAATGCCATACACTGTTAACACTGTGTACATTCACATACAACATATCGGGGAGAAACTAATAACTCAGCCTAGCCGGTCGAACAGCAGTTATCCGAGTGTTATCCTTAACGCTGCTACCGTCAATGATACTAATAGCGCTACTATTAGTTGTGTATATTACTACTCTCGTCTATTGTTGTGAGTTGTAAACTATTCATGCTTCAGCGTAGTATAGTTTCTTTCTTTACAGCTATATATTTCGAAAATGCCTTATTCGAATAAGGAAAGGGTTGCTGTAGTGGAACCTTAGGGCGCTCTGGATGCTTTCAAGAAACGGGTCAACGTTCGAGGAAATATTTCAGAATTCCGGTATTCTAACAAAGAGTAGCACACGATTCAGAGTCTAAAGCCTCATCAATTATTCAAAGAATAATTGATATCGGCCTCAAAAAAAATCTATAAATGAGTTACGCAACAAGATTATTTGTTATGATAAAGCTCGAACTACTAGATGTTTGAACGTCCACTTCACGATCGGACCGTCAATACAGAAGTGAAGCGTACAATCTTTGAATAATTCTATGCTCAGATAAAAAATGTAAAAAAGAGTACGGCGTTTTCTTAAATACAGTACGGAGCAACTTTTCACATATCAAAAGATTTAGTTTAACGAGATAGAAATGTCAGCAGAAGCACTGGCCTGCGCGATCACCAGATTTGTCTAATTGTCTTTTTTTTCCTTTGGGGCTATTAGTTTATGAATCAAATTCCCAATATTGATGAAGTGAAGGTGAATATTAGAAGTAATATGAATATTAGGTGAAAATTGATCACTCGAGCACAAAAGAGCTTCGCAGCGCAGGGCGCTCACTTTAATTGGTAAATATGTAAACTTTTTCTACAGAATTCAATTTAATTTTTCCATTTTTTTCATAAAATGTTACACTCGCAACTATGTTTAGTCTGGAGTAGTTAGATTTTAAAAGTTACTTAGCCAGTATAAAATAAATTATTTTTATACATCACTGACAGTTCAATGAATTTTCTAAATCGATTCAAAAACATCATATCAAATCTATAAACCACATTAGAACAATAGCAAATCTATATAATCCTTTTCGGAAACTTCGCACCGAAATTTAACAAGAATGAATGAGCTTATAATTAATGGTCGTTGCATGGCTGGGTTCTTCTTTTAAAAAAATTTACATACTTTACTTTTACATACTACTTTACATTTACTTTTTATTTTTTGTTTACAAACGTAAACAATTTATCAATTAAAACTATAAGTTTTGTAATATGAGAAACGATTTAAAAGGATTAATTATTTTTGGATTTACATCAAAGTTTTATGAGCTGAGTTTCATACTTCTTATACAGAAAGTTTTTCAAATTTATTTAAAAATTTGAGCATAAATTTATGGATTTATCCGTAACCTAGATGGTAAAGGATAGATATGTCTACTGGATGTAAAACTTAAGGTCTGCTTTAAAGTTTTACATGATCTGAACTCAAACATGCAGGAGCCACAATAGTTTTTATCTTCCTTGTAATTAATTTAATTGGTACGAAAGGGTTCTAGTAAGATAATTTTTGTTTACAAAACCCTAATAAAAACATTTATATTAAATTATAACGAACTTTAAGAGATTAATGTAAAAAAAAAGCTAGTCCATCTTAATTTAAGAAATCAAAATACAAAAAATAAGTAAGTAAACATAAAAGAGAGTCCTTGAATATAAATATAAATCTTAGACAGAGTATTTACAAGCATCATTTTGTTATGAAATTACCTCTAGAATAATACATATTTATATGGTTCAGATTTCAACTACTTACGATAATTGTTGTAGATTAATATCTGTTTAAAATATTTTTTTAACACAACCAGAAAATTCTAGGCGAATTCAGAAATTGTAAATTCCAACTTCAAAAGTGATTAATCAATGCTTTATTTCAAAACAACAGATAAGCCCTGCTGGAATTATAGCACTATTTAAACGAACGAACGCATGAACACACTCATCGAGTGTAGTATTCTCGCTTTTTTTCTACAATCTTTTTTTGAGTAGGCTGCATAAAAGGAAGGAAAATCTAAATTTTTATCAAATAAAAAAAGTTAACTAGCAATAACATTTCTGATAATAAAGAAATAAAAAACTATTTATTAAAGGAATTCGTTGTCTGTTTTAAGTAGAAACATAGTAACATATAAAGGTACAGGCACACGTTTCAACGTTCTATCACACACAAATAAACATATAATGACCACTCAAACTACGTGTGTGCTACAGTACACATGTTATTACAAGTGGATAACATATAAAAAGAATATACATCTGAATTATGTTAAACAATAAAAGAAAAAAAACGAGAAGACAAAGTGGCCTAATATTTGTTATGCACCTAAAAAAAAAAAAAAAAAAAAAAAAAAATGTATTAGCTCCCTTTGTGCTTAGACTACTGTAGTGTAGTATGAATACGGAGTCTATTATATACCAACAAATCCGACAGATGTTCTACAATCTGTAGGGCTATCTGTATGATCGCATTCAGATATTATTAAATTTAACATCATGTCTATCTGCCATAACATATTATGTTTACTTAAATCAGTAGGAAGATACAATGTATTCAAAATGTACTACGGATTTAAAGATATTAGTATGCATACAAGTATATATATATATATATATATACATACTACATGTTGGAAATCATAATATATGGTTATAGCGTATCAGTAAATCTATAATGCATCTAATAAGCGTAAAACGCTTATTCGTCGAAAAGAAAATTTAAATATTGTATACAGATATACACGTCTACAATTAAATAGATGTGAAAAAATTTGTTAAACAATAATTTTCAGGAATTGTATGTAGCATATACGTGCACGTACAAGTGAGTACCTGAATGTGTACGGGTAAAATCAAAGCGAAAAATAGAACTTGTATATGTATGAGTTTATTTTATTACTTATAATTTTTCTACATTAAATTAAACTGCTACTTTAAATATATACATATATATATATATATATATATATATACTGACTTCATAATCTCAATATTCGAGCTGAACTTGACACGCATTAACTTACAATTTAGACCATCATCATCAGCACTTACGACTCCTTTCCGGTAAGGGGAGTACATTGCATTCTCCAACAACTAGGGGCCTAATAGGCGCATTCCTGCTAAGCCGAAAGGCGTTAGCACCGACAGGCCTTCAGTGGACGGACTGAAAGGGAATTGTACCGGGAGAAACAAGCGCATACATTACTAGTCTCCCAAGGGTAGCCCAAGTAAAGTTTTTCAACCTGGTCTGAAAGGATAGATACCCAATCCACAATTCCGTCCGTAATCATAACTAATGTATAACCGACAAAAAATAAACAAATACCCGCCCGATAATAAGAAAAACCCAGTTGCAAAACACATTTGTCCAGGTTCTGCAATTAGAAGGGATACATAAATCTTCCGCTATCCTTGCGTTCCGTTCCCATGATACGCGTATTATAAAATGTTGTTTGCTATACTATTATAATACAGGGTGATTCAAAGAAACGGGAAATTTAAAAAATTAAATAACGTTAATGAAAAATTTTTCATTTTTAGAAAATGAATTTTATTTCATATAATTGTACAAATGTTGCCATTTTAGGATACATACATTTTAGTTTATTTTTTAACGATGATATCTTGCAGGTGACCTCCTCTTCTACGTAAACACTCACGAAGTCTCTTCGTTAAATTGTTCATGGTTTGACGTAACATCTCAACTGGAATTTCCGCAATTGCTTCTCGGATCTTTGCCTTCAGTTCTTCCGCTGTAGCAGATCTACTGTGGAACACTTTGCTTTTAAGGTGACCCCACAAAAAGTAATCGCAAGCTGAGAGATCAGGCGATCTGGGAGGCCATCTAATGTCACCGTTTCGTTGTTTGGACACGTTGTCCAAACAATCGGCATACAGCTGCCATCGATATTCGTGCAGTATGTGACGTTGCTCCGTCTTGTTGAAACCAGGCTATGTTAAGAATCGGTGGAAATCTCTTTTGTTGTTCCACAATAAATGTTTTAAGCACGGCTACGTAACGAGCCGAAGTCACTGTAATCGCAAGACGGTTGTCATCCTCAAAAAAAATAAGGGCTTATAACACCGTAAGATGACATAGCACACCACACGGTAACTTTCTGGCTGTGCAACGGACGCTTGTGTAGCTGCGTAGGATTTTCTTGTGCCCAGTATCTGAAATTTTGCTTGTTAACAAATCCACTGAGGTGGAAATGCGCTTCGTCTGACATCCACAGTTCGTGAACAAACTCTTCGTTATCATTTATCTTCTGAAGCATTAAATTACAGAATTGTGCTCGCACAACTGCATCGTTCGGTTTCAGTTCCTGGACGATCTGCAACTTGTATGGATGGTATTGCAAGTCCTTCACTAAGATTCTTCGAACACTTGAACTCAGCAATTGCAAAGATGCTGAGAGACGACGGATTGACCGATGTGGACTTCGTGTGACAGCATCTTGTAAAGCTTGAACATTCTGTAGTGTACGGACGGTTCACTCACGGCCTGGAGGTTTTCTTTTTCATTGCCGAACCAGTATCCTCAAAATTATATATCCATTTTTCAATTGCATGTGCTGATGGAACACGGTCGTGCCGTCCCAGATTAAAATGACGGCGAAATTCTCTACGCGCTCCCTCCACACTGTCATTGTTTTTGTAAAACGCTTTGATAGCAAATGCATGTTGCGCTCCACTCCAAGAATCCATGACAACTAAATTGCAGGTTAGGTTAGAGAGGTTGGCGCCACTTATCAAGTGGTACTAATTATCCACGGCTACCAACATAACTTTCAAAATTTCCCGTTTCTTTTAATCAACCTGTATAACGGAAAAATTCGTGTTTAACAATTTAATAATTTTGAAATTTTCTTAACATATATTTTTTTTAATTTAATTTAATTTGCAGTTTCAGTATTTCAAAACTTAATCGAAATTTGATGCTTATGAATTAACAGGGAGTTACATTTTCCTCAATACATTGGATGTTTGCTTCCATAAATTTTAAAGGTATAACTGATACAACCAGTAACAGGTCAGTCGATTTCTATCAAATCGTCCACGACATACTATGGATGAACATTGAAAAATTCGGGTAAAAATGCATAATTCAAATGGCGAATGGCTGGCTATATCTCGGTGCTACTAATTTTGAAATTTTGTATTGCGCCGATGTTTTAGATAAGTTGACTATTCCTAGTTCTACAAAGTTATACCAGTGGTTGATTTTAAAATAACGGAATCTAGCTGTTTCAAATTTTATTATACAATACACTCGTCATTAATCGGAATACATGTTGATAACACGTTAATTAATCGTCATGTCGAAATAATTTTTGGGAAGGACTCTTTTGCACATCTTAAAAATTTTATTAAATATTTACTTTTATATAAACATTTTAAATATTTACTTTTTTTGTACGGCGTTAGTTTTCCGTTTTGTAAACACGCAATTGTCGGTTTTGTCTTTACAAAACCGCAGCCATCAATGTTTTAAGAGGCCCGTTTCTGTAACGCCGTTACGTACATCTCATCATGTAGTTGAATCGATTTTTGGTCGCTATCAACAAACCAATAATGTAAATAGGTGTTAGAAAATATTTTACATGTAAAAGCATGTTAAACCTATGGGATAAACGAGCAGTTTTAGCATAAGACCCTCTTTAATTGCTTAAGATTTACTAACATTGTTAAGAATTAGATGGAAGCGTATTCATACACATATACCGACCTTCTTCTTCATTTTCCTGTTTAGCCTCCGGTAATTACCTTTCAGATAATAGTTAAGAGGATAATATATTTGAGTGTAAATCAAGTGTAGTCTTGTACAGTCTCAGTTCGATCATTACTGAGATGTGTGGTTAATTGAAACCCAATCACCAAAGAACACCGGTATCCACGATCTAGTATTAAAATACGTCTAGGTAGTATTAATGAACGTCTAAAATACGATCTAGACTTTACTAAGACTTGAACGCTGGAATTCTCGATTTCCAAATCAGCTGATTTGGGAAGACGCGTTCACCACTAGACCAACCCGGTGGGTTATATATACCGACCTGGTTAAAAACTATTACAAAGTTCAGTAAAAGTTGTCAACATGATTTAAACAAAAACTATTTCTAAATATTAAGATCAGCCTATTAAAAATATTAGTAGAAAAATTTTTAAACGACAGAAACATTTTTTAAAATCAACCGTGAATAATAGAAAACTATTGGATCTATGATTCTGTAACAAACGAAAAACAACATATAATTCAGAATATAAATACTGAAACAGAAGTTTGAACGGAAAATGTTATGAACTCCACGTGTTATAGATAAAGCAATCTTAGAATTAACTAATCAAATTATAAGTTAATACATAAATATTCAGTATCTATCTCTTTAAAAGCAACAGGTAAATACAAAAACAAAAAGGAATTTGAAATAAAAATAACATAGGCAACGATGGAATCTAAAAACGCAATACATAATTTTTAAATGGTAATATATTTTTTTAAAAAGAGTTTGAAAAATTAATCAGTAGATTAGCGCTGCATCCCTAAAAATGCGTCCACACTAAATAAAAGAAAAAAAAATTAAACATCGTTCTAAGAAACAGAATATTTAACCAACATTATTAAGAAATGGATGTAACAAGTCAGTTATAATAAAAGAAAAAAATCTGATAAGTTAATAGGAAAACAAGGTTTAATAAATGAAAATTAAAGAGAATCCGTGTTCGAATCCCGGTCAGTCATGGTATTATTCATAAGCTACAAAATTCCATCTCCATATCCCCATGTACAAGCTTCTAAAGATGTTTGGTGAATTAATTCATCAAGAAAAAAAATCATTTTTTAAAAATTATATCAAAATAAAATTCATCAAATTAAAATAAATATAAAACATAAAATAAATTAATAAATTATAAGATAAATTTAATAAAATTAAAAAATTTAATTTATTTCAAATTATGTTCATTTTTTTAAATTATATATTCTGACAAATTATATAAGTACTGGCACAAAAACATTAACTAATCAAGTAACTCAGGTTCTAAAAAACTTGATTTAAAAATAAAATTAAATGAAAAAAGATAACAATAAAAATATACTTTATGAATCTATTTTCAGTGGAGGGCCAATACATAAGCGAGTATAAACCATCGACAAACACAGTTATACTAGAAAAGTTTGCGTTAAACAGAATAAAGAAGTATTTCTTGACATGCAATATCCTCCAGATTTAAGTGGCATAAAAATACTCCGTATTACAACTATTAAATAAATGGTGGTGACTGCAGGCAGCTGTATATAGCATAAGGCTGTATATAATAATATACCCGACAAATAGTTTGATCAATAAAAACTCAGTCAACTTCGTAGTTTCTTAATAGAAAATATAAACTGAATTAGAATTTAAAAAACCTATTTAGATTACAAAATAATAACATTAATAAAATATTTCAATAAAATTTAAATTTTAACGTGTACTTTATTCATACATTAAAAAATTTAAATAAAACAAAAAATTAGAAAATAAGTTTTATTTTTCGCCCACTTTAAAATATGTTCGGTTAACTAAGAGATTTTCAAAAAATATTATATGAGTGACAATTTCTAATATTAACATTAGAAATGATTTTATACAGAAAAATGTAATTGGAAGAAATAACAACAGAATTATTATAAAAAAGATTAGAGAAATTACATAAATGGAAAAAGTTAAAATAATCTGAGTATGTACGAGCAAAATGGATGAAGAAATTAGAATGTGCTGGAATGAAAAGGTCGTAGAATAAGTTCTAAAAGTATCCTGGAAAATGATGACTGGATAAGGTAAGGAAGGACAAAGAAAATGCGAAAATGTACCAAAGAAGATCCAGTAGGTACAGGGAAAAGAAAGGATAAGTGATGAACTGTGGATAAGGCTAAAGAACAAGAGGATGAAGTTGAGATCCTCAGACCTATTAATGTTCTACAAAATAAACATACACGTTTGTCATTCTACTGGATTTCAAGAAATGTAATTGAAACTAGATTTCTGAGATTATTCAAATGAATTTCGATTCATTATTCGATTCGATTCTTGAAGTTTCATACAAAAAAGGAAATGGAAAGATTGTAATCAAGAAACAGTATTTTCCTGATTGCGCAAGTAACTTCCAGCATTTCCAAATTAACAAATATTCGCGTCAATCTTACAAGAAAAAATATGATGTGGACACCACATGACTTCCTTGTACGTCTATTAAAAAATTACGATACATATTTTTTTTTAAATGAAATATATAAAATTTTATTTCATTTTATTATGATTGCTATTATTGAATTATTATTTATTGAATTTTTTTTACAATTAGAAGTTAATAATTATTAATTAATAAATCAGTGTATTTAAATTAAAAAATCTGATGTGGACATCACATGTCTTGACTTCCTTGTACGCTTTTTACATTATATATACACATTTTTTAAAATGAAAAGTACATAAAATAAAATTTGATGTACTTATATTAACTACTTACTTATTTTAACTACTGATATTTTTTTCTGTTTTTTATTGTTATTATTGAATTATTATTTATTATAATTTTTTTACCATTAGAGATTAATAATTATTAGTAGTAAATCAATATATTTAAATTAAAAATAAGTTAGAAAAAAAAAGATGAAGTCTGGGAAATCTTGTAAGGTCCAAATACTTCATTAATAAAAATTATATTTGGCTGTAACTCTGGAACCAATGAAAATAAGTACCGCTTATAATACATCGTTACTGCAATTAAGAAAAAGTACAAAATCCAATTTTTTTTTTATTTTGAGCTTTTTTGGACACTTTTGGTCAAATCGATTGCAATCAAAAGGGGAGGTGCACAACTAGATGTTACAACAGTCCTAAATCCTAAATTTCAACATCCTACGGCTAATTGTTTTTGAGTTATGCGAGATACATACGTACGTACAGACGTCACGCCGAATCTAGTCAAAATGTATTCAGTGATGGTCAAGTGGATATTTCCGTTTAAATCTAACAACCGAAATTTTTCGCGATCACAATACTTCCTTTACTTCGAACAAGGAAGTAAAAATGAAGAATGTTCAGGTTTCCCGTTATTTTATTCACAAAACCGAAAATATGATTACAAATCAGCACGCGAAACCCACCGAAATGAAGTCAATATTCAATTATGTTAGGATATATTTACTTTGTTCACCCCAGGGACTAACAGAACAGTTGATATCATCACTTTCAGATAAAGAAAATCACCGTTTTATTTCGTTAACTTAAGCGAGAGATTAATATACCCCTTTCTACAGCGAATAAATTCATTACATACACTGCTTCAATCCACCAAGGAATTAAACTAATATTACTACGAATTAATTTACTCGTTCTTGGGGGAAACCTGGTTTACATACCGTGTCATTAAAAAGAAAGAGAAAAGAAAAGATCGATTTCAGTTGGCTGTATATGTTAATTAGTCGTTAAGGTTGCTAGGACAAAAAAAAGAAAAAGAAAGTTTTTTTAAAAACTCTTGATCCGCGAAAATATTACCTTAATCGCCAAATTATTTATAGCTCTACCAAACCTCTTTACTTCCATACAATTATAAAATTTTATTAAGTTTTCTTTTAATAGTTTTAAGCATGCTTAGTATTTTATTTCCTTATTTATTTTATTTGAATATCACATCTTTATAAAAATATTCCTGTTTTTTTAATAAATAATAATACAGTAATCTTATAAGCATAAATATGAAAATCGAGCTCCGCTTCAATCTAAAAGGTTTTTACGGACAATTTTTTCAGCATCTAAGTCAATCAGTTTCTAAAAGGTAAAAACTAAGATTAAAATACGTACATCGTAGTAATGTTATTCCGTTTTCATTCAACAAAATAAAAATGATTAACCAATAAATTAATTAATAACCCACCGGGCTTGTCTACTGGTAGACTTATCGTCGCAAATCACTTATTTAACAGCTGATTTCGAAATCGACGGTTCTGAGGTTCGAATCCTAGTAAAAGTTAGTTACTTTTGTACGGATAAGAATACTAGACAGTGAATACCAGTGTAATTTGTTGGTTGGAGTTTAATTAACCTCCTATATCGGGGACAGTCGGCCAGAGTCTGTACAAGACAACCCATCATTTATACGTCAAAAATATAATCTTCATCTCATTGTTCCGAGGGGGAGGTTGCTTATTGTTTAATAATTAAACAAATTGCAACGTACACATTAGGAATATATATATATACAGCGCGTTCGGAAAGTCGCTGCGTAGTATGCTTTAGAACTATGTAGTGCATTCTGTTCTTTCGGCGTTAGGTTGGTTGCCATATGGGTTCATTGGGTGTTGCTCAGTTATAAATCAAGAACCGTTTAATGAAATACAACGAAAAGATATCTTAACTTGATTCCCCAGCTTTTACAACAATTCTTCGTATTAAGTCTCTAGGTCTATCACCAGTAGACGTGAAAACATTTTCTTCCCTGTATCTTAATATACGATAATTACAACATAATAATAAATTAATTCTAACCTACTTTTTTCTAATCTTGCTAATCCAGCGTACTGACATTACGCTTGATATTGTCATACTGTAATTGTTATTGATACAATACGCTGATATTTTGGATATACAATCCAAAATTGGTATCCTTTTGAGAAGATTAAAGAGCAAAGCGAGCCATTTCACATGAATCTTGATCCTGTGGAATAACCCCTCACCTACTAAAAGCTTAAAATGTATACAAATTAATAATAGATAAGTAGTAATTATTAAGCTGATATAATTATGACGACGAATGTCAGTCTCCGGTTTGATAAAATCATAAATATTTCTTACATGTAATTTTAATTGAAGTTTTTAGACAAAGATAATTTAAAAAATGTGTAATATTTTTTTTAAAAATATAAAGAAAATGTTCACTTCAAAACGAAAGCTAAATAATATAGATTTAAAGATAATTTTAAAAATGACGAAGGTAAGTAAAAAAATCATAAATTTTTTTTTTAAAGCTTTGTTGGAAACGGAATGTTAGATTATGACTTGTCATATTATAGAAATGTTGATTTGATCAAAGATATAAGGTGTTAAAGAAAAAGAAAATTTTATTTCATCTTGTGCATCATTTAATCACTATTGAAATAAAACCCTTCACTATAAATATATATATGTATAGGCTAACACAATGGCAGCGTAAAGTGTCACCGTCATCATCATCAATATTATAATCATCATCATCACAAGGGATGTTTCCTAATGAATAGAAAAACCACCACCCTTACCAACCCCTCGCACACACTCTCATATTAAAAAGGAAAGGATATCAGTCAGTGAAGCGAAAAGTAAAGCCTGATCGATCGCGGCTAAACGTACTGCGTTGACGAAGATGACGAGACAGCTGCATGATGCATAGTCAGCGTACAGCAACCGCTAGCATTTAACGTTACACAATACATAATACACGTGCGTTAAGTTAGGTTTACTACCATACCCTATTCTACAGTCACGTGTTCTTTGATGCATAGAACATACTATTACGTTCTTTTAAACCACGTACAGCCGAACATTATAAGTATACACACAAAAACACCGTTCAATCAATGAATATTAGTCAGTCGGACGTGTAAATTAAGCCATCCGAACTAAAAAAGTACCTTTTTTTAACTATATGTCAAGGGGTATCAAGAATAATTAAGAATATTTGAAATGTAAGAAAATAAAAGGATGAAAAAAAACCCATTCTTATCTTTCCTTTTTAACAGTGATGTGTCTGTCTGTGACAACATTTCTTCATTTATAAATCATTTCTCTTCTCCATTTTGACATCCTAACTCTATAACCGATCAATTCAATCGATAAAAATATGAAAGCACAATCTTAATAGTAATAATAATATGCATATTACACAATACGATGTCTGTCATTGTCTATCCCAATCAGTCTTATACAACACCTAGTAATAATAGTAATTATCTGTGACAAAAACCTATTGTCACAGTAATGCACAACGGAAACTCATTGTTATTAACTCTTACAAATAGAAAGACATAATATGGAATGAAGATAAACAATAATAAACAACATAGATTCTATAGCAATAAACGAAAAAAATAGCATAATAACAAATCAAAATTAATAAACTATCCTCTTCGGTTGTTAGCCAAAGTTAGGTAGGTAGCTGATCATATTTAAAAATAAAACCAATCAAAATATTTTTTTTTTGTACATTTTCTTGTTAAAATGTTTGAGAAGAAGTACACTTATTAATTATAATGAGATATGGCGGAAGTAATCGATAACTTAACTTAAAACTTAGAAGATAGAGGCTAATTTTCTATTACTAAATTAATTTTTTTAAATACAAAAAAATCCCTTTCTCGCACGCCGGAAGGCGGGGGTAGATTTCACCGGTACTAAGTAGAGGATAAAAAAGATTTCCATCTTAAAGTTAAGAAAAACTTTAAATTTACTCAATACAATGGTTGCATATGAAAAAATGTTTCACATGTTTAGCATACACGTTCCATCTTACAATTCCAGCAATATTTTGGTCATCCCTTGCCGTAAGGGTTGGTCATATCAAAAATTGTTTCAGGCAAACGTTTTAGGTAATGTTTAGAGGACTAACGACCACTTTAAACCGATTCGATACTGTGCCTATTAGGGAATGATTTTTTCGTCTTCAAAACTCCACTTTTCCATCTCCTCAGCCAATGGTTGGTGATATCAAAAAACTTTACTTAGAAAAGTTTTAGGTCCTTATCCAAAGAACAGTAGGAACTTTAAACGAATTTGATATTTTACTTAATAAGAAAATGATAGCGATATTTTTTCAAACCCCCCCCCTCCATTTCCACGACCATAATCCGATTTTTCCCATTAATGAACTCGACCGAGATTTTGGATCGTTATGTATCAATCTAAAAGTGATTGGCGCCAAATTACGGCAGTTATCATGACATCAAGAAAGTGAAACATTCATATATAAAAACTTTTGAACTGACGGTGGTTTTAGGGTCTTGGGTTGTAAAACGCGAAGATATGTCGAAATTTTCTGGAAGTCGAATCATGGAACCCATTAAAATAGATAGCTTTCTTATGAAATCTACCTAAAAGATCTATTACAGAGATACTTATACATTAAAAAATTGGGTTGAATACCTATTTCCATTCCGTCTGGGCGTTCTACTGGTTTTTTTTTTTTATTCTGCTCGGAATGACCAATAGATATATCATCAAGCATCATCAGACCTCAAGCTTGAGTCTCCTCTGAGAAATCCTCATTTATTTCTTACTTTAGGAACATTCCGATGTTATTACTCACAGGAAAATCATTTTGAAGGTCATTCGATGCTTGATGACATATCTGCGGGACATCCAGACGGACCGAAAATAGGTTTGTGCAGGAATTTTACCTGAGATAGGACAGGAAAACAAAGGGTGAGATGTTTTGTAAATGGAACAGGTTTTTAGCAGATTTTTTAGAAATATATAGCATTATTTTGTAATAATAACGCTGTAGAGCAACACGAGTCCCCTAGGTTTTTAAGTGATTTTTTTAAAAATATACTATACATTGGGACCACTAGTTGAAATCAATTGTAAAAAAAAGAAAATGAACAAAAACCATTTCTGATAAAATGTTACTCAAAAACTAAACTAAATGTGGCTATTGATTGTTAGGTCATATGGTACTGAAAAAAATAGCATGTATGTATATATTTATATATAGATCTTGAGTAACAGTGCAAGGTGAAAAAAAAGATACTACGATTTGCTGATAATAAAATTATTCTAGCCGAGAGTAAAAAGGATATAGAAGAAACAATGAATGGTATGGATGAAGTCCTACGCAAGAACTACAAATAAACAAGAACAAAACGAAAGTAATGAATGTACTTGAAAGAAAGTAGACGGACCACGGAATTTGAAAATCGGATAAGAAGATTATGGAGATAGAATAATGTTGTTATTTGGGAAGTAGATTTACTAAAGCTGGAAGAAGCAGGAGGAGCGATATAAAATTCCGAATAGCACAGGCGAAACAAGCTTTCAACCAGAAATATAATTTACTTACATCAAATATCAATTTAAACATCAGTAAAGCATTTTTGAAAGTATATGTTCGAAGTGCAGCTTTTATATGAAAGTGAAACTTGCACGATCGGATTACTTGAGAAGAAAAGCTTAAAGGGTTTTGAAATATGTTACTATAGAAAATGTTAAAAATCAGATGGGTGGATAAAGTAACAAATGAAGACAAGTTGGTGAAGGAAGAAGTATTTGAAAAAATATAGCTAAAAGAAGAGACAAACTTATAGGCCACATCTTAAGGCATCCTGGAATAGTCTTTTTGATACTGAAGGGATAAGTAAATGGGAAACCAGTCAAATGGCTGAAGGCAAAAAAATGAAACGAGACCATGTTTGACCGGGATTTGAACCCGGGACTTCCGCATGAAATGCCGAGACGCTACCTACTCGGCCACGCAAATCAGTAAAAAAAATAACCTTCAAAAACTTTTACATTTTGAAGTCAGCCCCAGCTATAATTTTTACACTTTTCCAGCCTCTCTTTTTTTTACCTTCTACTGGACCTAATAGCACTGTTTTTATCAGTTCTTTTTTCTCATATTTCCAAGACAGTTATCTTTCTTATTCTGAATAGGTCTGATTATTTTTTCATTTTTCACTTTGTCTGTCCATTTAATCTTCCCCAATCTCCTTCACGCCCTCATTTCAAATGCCTCCGGCCTTCCTTTTTCCCATTTTCTTAGTGTCCATATTTCACACCCACTCAGAAGTACGTTCTAAACGTCTTACATTACAAGAATCTTTAATTTTAGTTCCATCTTGAAACATAATAACTGCTTCTTTATGTTTAATGTCTCCTTATCCATTTCTATCCTTGTTTTTATTTCGTTTTCACTTTTTTAATCTTCTGTTAAAATGGTACAAAATTATACGTATCGTTTTACTTGTTCAATTCTTCCTTCTTTTCTGCAGAAATTCACCGACTTACTTTTCATATCCTCGTAACATTTCTTTTTCTAACATTTATTTTAAGAATATATTATGTCTTCTAATTTCAAAATCATTTATTGAATATCCTGTCCTTCATCTTCTAAAAATACGGTGTTTTTTAGAACCTCATACTTTCCTTCTACTTTTTTTTAACTAGTCATAAGTATTTTGATCGTTTTTTATCTTCAAAATACATATTAAAGAAGATTGGTGTTAAGCAGAACTCTTGTCTTACTCTTCTTTCTCGGTCAAACAACATAGTTTGAGTATTCTTTGTTTCCATAGATGTTTTATAATTAAGGGTAACCCTGAAGAATTAACTACTATAAATATTTATTAAAATGTTTACTTAATAAAAAATTGTTTGAAGTCGATTTTATTCTGATAAAATCCAGTGGTTTTTTTTAAAAGTATGGGTAGGTTTCCAAAAAAATAAAGGTCCGAGGCCAGTATGAAAAAAGATGGAAAAAAGCAAAACACCTGCAACATGAGAGAAATAAGAGATAGAGGGAAGAAAAAATTGTGAGTATGATCAAAGATTCAACCTGGAATGCAAGAAAAAGTATTATTTTTTTAATAATTTCTTTTCTTAATTTCGCGTGAAAATATTACGAAAATGCGACTTATTATATTTTATTATAATAGTAAAACTTAAATATGATACAACAGCCGTTTATCACGTTTTAAATTTTCATTCCCTTATTTACTAAACCAATTAAAATGGCTACTATATTTCTTTTATTACAGTTGTTAAAACTTTTTTAAAGATACCTTTATTGATAGTTTTCGATTATATTTAAAACTAAAACAAAGTTATATAAGTAAAGAGAAATAAACAAAAAGTTACAAGAAACAAAGAAAGCGAACATTAGAAAAAAATTAAGAATTAATAAACCGATTGCGTATTTCACGTTCAGGATTTTCTCACTAATAAAACTTCAAAAGTTATAAGATTTAGAATTAAACTAGCAATTTACAGAATGATTCATTAAGAATGTAAGAAACTTTCAGGATCTTCTACTGGTGAAAATAAAGAAGAAAGTTCATATAAATATAGCTTGGAAAACGCTTCGTTAACAAATGTCGGCTGGCAAAAGATTTCGCTCTGATTTCTGCGCATTCGATAAAACTAAGCCTGACTGTAATTCTTGGGTCGCAAATTAAGGGATAAATTTAGTGGTTTTATATGAAATCTGACATGAAAAATTAAAAAATTAGGTACAACCATATGTTTAATAATTTTTCAAAAAAACTAGGGTAAAAGACAAAAAATTGGGGCCAAAAAATACAATTTTTATTTATGGTGTAAAATAATGTTGTTAAATTGGTAATAAAAAAATAAAAATTTTAAAAATATTTGTAGAGAATTTGATTCTAAGTAAAATTGTAAGAAGTCAAAAAAACTGACTGCGAACGTAAGAATTTTAACTTTATTAAACACAAAATGTGACGGATTTTAACTGTGTTATATGAAAAAAATTGTTAAAATTAGAGAACAAAAGGATTAAATATTTAAGAAAAATAATCAAAATTAAAAAAACAATCTGTTGTGGACACTACATGACTTCCATTAAATTACATATACACAATTTTTTTAAATGAAAAGTACATGTAATTTTATTTCATTAATAACTTTGATATTTTTTTATAGTTATTATTGAATTTATTATTTATTATAAGTTTTTTTACAATCAGTGGTTTTACAATATATTTAAACTGAAAAAAAAGTTTAAAAAAAAAGGAGATGAAGTCTGATTTGAACCGATGTGCCTTCCACATATTTCTTGTGAGATCCAAATATTTCATTAATTAAAATTTTATTGGCTTATAACTCTGGAACCAATGAAAATAAGAACAACTTATGTTATACCGGTGTAAATCTCTCAATGAGGACTTATTACTGCAGTTAAGAAAAAGTTCAAAATCCAAATGCGAGATACGTACGTAAGTACATACATACATACGTAAGTACAGACGTCACGCCGAAACTAGTCAAAATGGATTCAGGATGGGTCAAAATGTATATTTCAATTGAAATCTAGAAAGCGACATTTTTCGTGATCACAATATTTCCTTTACTTTGTACAAGGAAGTAAAAATAAAAAAAATCAAATAACCTATGTTATATGAACTTTCTTTCTTTATTTTCACCAGTAGAAGACGTCCTGAAAGTGTTTAATTCATCACGAATCACCTATATATACTGATAATTTAATTTATTTATTTAAATTGATTTAAGTGCAACAGAACATTAACATTAGCATTTTCAGTCAAAAGCGTATTGAAACTTAATTAACAGTACAATCATTTACAACATCCCGTGACCCGTATTATCGACCCGTATTATCGTATTATGCGATTTAAATAAAGCCTGACTGTGTTAACTGATTAGAGTTAAGTATAAACTGACTGGAAACACAAACATTTACACAGTATGTTATTTTATAAACATTAAAATATCCGAAAGATTCAATTTAAATAGAATTCTAAAAGTACGGAAAAAAATAATTATATTAAACAAAATTCACTATATTTTGAAGATTTTAAATATACGGTTAATATAAATTTTCTGTATTATAATTTATTAAAAATGAAGAAAATATATGTTTAGCTTGAACGCGTGCCAGAATATCAATTATTAATGAAAAAAAAAGAGTTTCGTTGAATTCAAACATGACCCCTGAACACCTGGAAAGGAGGGTTGAGGGAGTAGAGGGTTTACCTCACCAAGGCGTCATTGAGCACCCTCTTCTTTACATTATGCATGCAATAATGGGGTGAACTCCCCCTATATAAAACCGACTGTTGCCCTATCGACAATCCGGTTCGCCTACCAATATATATAAGCCCACTCGAAGCTAGCTTAGAAATAAGATTTTTTTTTCATATATTGAAGTACACAATGTATGCGTAACTATAAGACGAATGTACTTAAAAAAATACTCAACACGATTTAAAAGTACAGATAATATAAAAGACGACTGTAAATGTTTAAACAACTGTCTAAAAATATATGTAATAATAATTGAATAAATAATCAATACCAGTAATTTGTAGAAAAGACATGTATTAAGAAGTAATTACTTTTCCCATTCTGAATGACGTAAAATTTTTTTGTAGGTTTGAGTAATGATTTCATAAATTTACTACAGTAAATTTCAGTAGGCAATTGTGTACTTTAATGTATTTTTATGAAAAAACCACTGCTCAAACCACATCATTTAACAACCGTTCTGATATATTTTTTCCTAAGAAAACGTTCCTTAATTTTTTAGAAAACAGGATCAACTACGAGAAGTTTTTAAATTAAAATTTTAACCCAATATTTTCTTTACATATTATATCGGCGTTTATTAGATTTTGAGAAAAACAAAAAGAAAATTGAAAGTTTACTGTAATCAACACATATATTTATTTTCTAGGATAATAATGTCGAATAATTAGCATAACAAATAAACACAAGTTTTTAAATTAATTTAAAAAAATAAATAGCGCATTTTTTGTAAGTACACGACTGCCCAAAAAGGAGTGTAATGTATTTAGGGTATGTATGTTTGTTCCATCGTTGCAGCTCAAGGGCTTAACCGATTTAGATGAATGACACACATTGGAATCCTTACGTTACCGGAGTGACATAGGCTATGCTCCACCACTGCCTTTTAAATATATGTATATATATTTAAAAGGAAAGAGAAATAATCTGGAAACTGATTATTCTAGAGCTTGAAATAAGGAAAAAAGTTCAAACATATAATTTTATACAAACATATGTCCGAAAACGCTTTGTTATCGAGTTACGGCTAGCGAAAAATTTCACGCGGATTTTAGTAATTAAAGGTAAAGTTGATTGTTTCTTATATTTTTGACCTGAAAAAAAACAAAACAGTTCCTAGAACTGTATTTTTCGTAGTTTCATGATACTCTACGTAAAACAGAAAATTTCGGTGGCGAGAAATATTTTTTTAGGTTTGAAGTACAATAAATAACTTTGTTAAATTATTAATAAATGACTAAATTTTATTATGAAAACGTGTAGAAATTTTTATTTTGAAAACATTGATTTAATAAAGTCTATCAAAAAAAAACTTTTATTAATAAAACAAACTTAACAAAAAAATCTTATGAATTTGTAAAAATTTAAAACAGCTGCTTTTAGTGCAATAAATTTAGAGACCTTTGAAAAATTAAAATATTTTTAATTTACTTTTAAAAAGTACTCTTGTGGTTTACACTCAAATAATTTATTTCACGACCGCCCAAAAAGAAGTGTAATGTATTTAGGATGTATGTATGTTTGTTTCACCGCAGCAACCCAACGGCTCATCCGATTAAGATTATGACCCCGCGTTGGAATCCTTACGTTACCGGGAGTGTATAGGCTATATATTAATCTGTTTTTAAATAAATTTAAAAACAACATTATACTATATATAAATACTGTGTACAATATTGTCACCCGCACGCTCTTTCATTATCTTTATATTAATGAGCAATGTTTTTTTTTTCTGGGAATCGTGTTTTTTAATTTTTAATATTTATTACTTGTTCGTTATAAAATTAAAATATAAAAACATAACAAAATAAAATACCTATGACTTTGGCTCTAACATTAGATACAAAACAAACAATAGTAAATTTTATTTACAATCAGTGGTTGATTTGACTGTTTATGAGATTGTTATGGTATTGCTATTTGAAACTGCTCGTATGTGCCACATGTGTGAGTTTTTTCGTCATGTAAAATCGATGCATATAACTATTTTCTTACAGCAAAAACAAAGTGAGAGAACAGTAAGGAAAAAAGGATTTTTTCTGTTCTGAATGATAATACAATTACGCATATAGACATATGTTGTTGAAGGTTATTACCAGAATCCAGAAATTTCAATTATTTATGAAGTTTTAATTTTCTTTCTTATTAATTCATTATAGTTTTGTCTACTCCTCAAAAGAATAATAAAACTCCGTACAATTTATATTTGGAACTGATATATATAAACTCTACTCGGTTATTGGCTGGATGTAACTTTTAACTTAATAGAAATTCTCAGCGCAGACAGTCCAGTATCACTAAATTATAAATAAATATTAACATAAAATATTATTATGAATTGTTTATTTATATTTTTCTTATCGCTGTTGACACTTGATTACATTGAGAATAGACGATATTTAACAGAAGTCTGTTGGCTAAGGTAGGAGGACCGTATACACCCATGTAAGACCCAAGTTTATAAAATTAAAAAAAATTTTTTAAATATTGTTACTTGTTTGCATTTTATTAACAAAATAACCAGAATATTGTACGTATAACATTATCTGTTACTTTTATAATGTCAGTAAATCATTCCACACAGTAAATATTTAATTAAAAGTGCAAAAATTTGAGTAGATGCTTTCTTTAATTACTGTCATCACTGCTCGAGTTTCCGTCATCCGCATAATTGCAATTATCTTAGTTATCACCTAACCACAAATAATCGTCCTCACTTCCATAGAGAGCGTTCGAAGTATATTTTTTGAACGATTTTTCATTCAAATTATGTGGTATTTCTGACGAAACCATAATAAGCCACTCAGAAATGTGTTTCAAAAACGGTTTCCTAATTGATTGATACCAAATGATTTAGTCTCGCGTGTCTTATTGGTCAACCAGTTTGTGTAATGTTTAGGAGTTTGATTTTAAATAGTCGATTTACGCACATATAGGTTAAAAGAGTAGATGTTATTCCACTACGAATAATAACCTGATCACACTTTCCAAAAATTAGTCTTCACTTTACATCATCAGTTGTATAACATCAATACTGTCAGTTACAAATACGGAAGATTTTCATAATAAAGCACCTGGTCAATGCTCCCAGACGTGTTTAATCTAATCCAGTACTAATTTTTTATTTTCCTTTTCCTGTGCTCGTACGACAGAATTGGGTTGAAATTTTTCATCTTTCGTAGATGTTTTCTTTTAAAAATTGCATACGGGGAGTTAATTTTTTCCCGTCCGAAAACATCACCGAGCAAGTTGCTTTTTCGTAACCGGCAGTTCATACCTGAACAATCATCACACCTATACTTGCAATAGTTGTTGTTGATAGCATTTCAAAAGTCACAAACGTCTGATCAACATTCCTAGGTTCCTTTTTTGAAAATTATTTACATAACTTAAACGTGTCAGTTTAAATTCTTCTGGTAGCCATTGTGCTATTGTCGTCCTTCTTCTAATAGAAAAACTACGTCGGGAAAGAAATCGGCGTACCCAGTTAAGATTAACTTTAAATTTATCCCTACCGATATTTAATTAATACATGATTTCCAGGATTATCATCCGACACATTTCTGTTTAAATTGTGTATTCAAACCGACGTACAATCCATAAATGCGCTGAAAGATTTTCCGGAAATTGAGGAAAACCTTTCTGCGCATTTATGATTTCCGGATTTTTCCCGTTTTTTTCTACCGAAATGCTCTTTTCTTTTTATTGGCTACCATTAAATCCCCTTCTTTTTTTGCCGCACATGAATGCAGGACTACTATGTCAATTGTAGTGTGTGTGCATATATATATATATATATATATATATATATAAGTTTAATGATTATATCATCAATATGAAAGTTAAAATCCACGTGGGCAGGTTATTTCTGCAAACCCACCGGGTTGGTCTAGTGGTGAACGCGTCTTCCCAAATCAGCTGATTTGAAAGTCGAGAGTTCCAGCCTTCAAGTCCTAGTAAAGCCAGTTATTTTTACACGGACTTGAATACTAGATCGTGGATACCGGTGTTCTTTGGTGGTTGGGTTTCAATTAACCACACATCTCAGGAATGGTCGAACTGAGAATGTACAAGACTACACTTCATTTACACTCATACATATCATCCTCAGAAATATTATCTGAACGGTAGTTACCGAAGGCTAAACAGGAAAAAAGGGAGAGAGGTTATTTCTGCAACCGTCATTCCGGACAAAATGGTGTGCGTGGTACATAGGCGTACACGATAATTTTACTAACCGAACCTTATGCTGGAACGGTTTGTTTTTATCGGTTCCAAACATACATGAAATGGATTATACAGTAATGTTATTTAAAGAAGTAACATTAAAAAAATGTAAATAACATAAAGAAAAGTAAACGAGAAGGACGTTTGGTCACAAAATATCTAAAATACCATCCTGATTGGTTCTTTAACTACGACTATGTTTTATACCAACATTATTTGCACATGGAAAAAAATCTGATGTGGACACTACATGACCTCCTTGTACGCCTATTAAATTACATATACACATTTTTTTTTTTTAAATGAAAAATTCATAAATTTATTTAATTAGTAACTTCTGACATTTTTTCATATTTTTATTCTTTTTATTGTTATTATTGAATTATTTATCGTATTTTCTTTTTACAAGCAGCGGTTAATCATTAATAAATCAATATATTTAAATTAAAAAAAAAAGAAGATATGAAGTTGGAATCGAACAGATGTGCTTTCCCCTTTTACGATCCAAATATTTCATTAATTACAATGTTATTTGACTATAACTCTGGAACCAATAAAAATAAATATCACTTATGATATATCGTTGAAAAGCTCTCAATGAGGACTGATTACTGCAGTTAAGGAAAAGTGCAAAATCCAAAAAGTTTGGTTTTGGGCTTTTGGATACTTTTGGTCCAGTCGATTGCAATCAAAAGGGGAGGGACACAATTAGATGTTACAACAATCCTGAATCGAAAATTCCAACACTCTACGGCTAATCGTTTTTGTGTTATGCGAGATGCATACGTACGTACAGACGTCACGCCGAAACTAGTCAAAATGGATTCAGGGATAATCGAAATGGAAAGTTCCGTTGAATTCTGAAAACCGATTTTTTTCGCGATCACAATACTTCCTTTATTTCGTACAAGAAAGTAAAAATGTTTAAAAGCCAAATATTTTTACGTTTGTCAACGGCGTCGTACACCTGGAAGAATATTAAATTATTTATTAATATTTATAGAAATAAGTTTTCGTAACAATCATTCATAATATGGACCACTAACCTGTAGCAGAGTAATTATTTTACAATTTTGTAGGCCCATCTTAAATCCTCAATTATTTCAAATACGTAAATAAATAACTTAGACAAAGTACTACAGTAGCAGTTCGAGTAAAATATATATGTTTGTAAGAATTTGTTTTAATAAACGGGTGTTATAATTATCTGTATTACCCGAACGCCAATAATCTATATTACTTTATTAGTCCATATCCTTTGAAATTATAGCACCGATTTATACCCACCTAATAGTATTTATACCCACCATTTATTTTAAATATTTTGAAGTAGGTTGGTATGTCAAAAAAAAAAAAAAATATAGAATATAAAAGATCCAGCTACAATTAACAATAAAAAAAAAAGAAGTAAATACCGATACAATCCAAAAGTTTTGGACGGTGGAAAGGTGATCGATTTATCGATTACAGTTTTTTCAATATGTTACAAACCTAGGTCGATATAGAACATACATTTTGAAACTTTTTTTTTTCATTAGTTATTTTCATACTGAAGGTTTACATATATATATTTTTTTTTTTTACATTTTAAAACAAATTATCCGTCAATATGGAAATTATGCATCTGTTACAAGCAGTAGTAGTTATATAGCAACCGAGATAAATACTTTTCTACGTCGTGATTATTCATTAAAGATATATTAGAATAATTACGTAATCCTAAAAACGTTATATATAATTCATCGAGAAAAATAATTCCACCATATTTTAAAGAGACGCCTACTGTTCGATTACTACAAAACTACAACGATGAAAAATATAACAGTGTTAAACAATATTAATTAGACTACCACACATCGATTTTATTTTCAATTGCACTATTCGTTTTTAATATCTACTTAATTTAATACGTTATAAAAAAACAATAAATAACATAGTCATGTTCCAGTAATTACAATAAATAATTGTACCGTGTATTGTATTTTACCGTAACGTTAGTAACAATTATAGTATTTTGTTAACAATAACGAGAATGAGTAACTAATATTTATAATAGATACATTCGCTAGAGGCTTACTTATATTAAATATAGTTTACAATAGTATACCAGTACACTCAATTATAACAACAATACCAAACCTGATAATCCTATACGGTATTTTAACACATAGGTCCCTATCATCTACTTGGAATAACCAACCGCGGAGTTGGGTTCAGGTAGTCGACCTTCTGATACTCTATAAAGTGAAGAGATCATATCCTTTTATAAAATATTAAACCTACTTAAAATACAATAAAATAATAGTAATTAAAATAAATATACTGTACTATAAAATATATTAAAATCTTATTATTTTCCTTACCAGTAAATATAATTAATTCATAGACAGCTTAACATTCATTTAACATTCAAGAAGCCGCAGCAATTCAAAATAAAATTAACCGTACTCGGAAAATTATAAACTGTCTTTATGTAGTATGCATGCATGATATAATTCAATTTATACAAAAAGAAGAAATACACTATTATACAATATACAATTACATACTCATCCGTTCAGAAAAATAGTTGGCAACACACTTAAACCAATTCTTTTCAAAATTTGAATAAAGTTTACTGCAGGGACATTTTTTTATTTTTCTATTTAACCTCCGGAACAACCGTAAGGTATTGACTTCAGAAGATGAATGAGGATGATATGTATAAATGTAAATGAAGTATAGTCTTGTACGGTCTCATGTCGATCGTTCCTGAGATGTGTGGTTAATTGAAACCCTACCACCACCACCACAGAAAACCGGTATCAACGATATAGTATTCAAATCCGTATAAAATTAACTGCCTTTACTAGGATTTGAGCCTTAGAACTCTCAACTTCGAAATCAGCTGATTTGCGATAATGAGTTCACCACTGGACCAGCCAGGTTTAGTACAGGTATATTAACTATAATTTATTCCACTTCTATCTGAAACAGATGTAAATAAAACTGTTCCACAAGGCTGATGAGCGAAATCGTCGACGATAGATGACCTTTCGAATGTGTCGTCTATCTCCCAATAAAACCATGTGTTAGTAATAATAGAAAAAATAAAGATGATCAAAAATAAATATTTTATATTACATTAATATGCTTATTTATTAAATTATTAATATTACTATGTTGTATACTTGTAACAACGTTAGGTTTGTACCGCACTTAATACTCTCGGTGAGCTAAAGGAGACAGTCCGCAACCGAATTAAAAGAGTATAGCGTTTATTTATATCTGTTCCACACTTAAGAGAAATTTTACACCTCCTTGTACCTATAATAATAGCCACAATAATACAAAATAACATAAAAATAAAAAAGTTCTTATTGATTAACGGATAGCGTACTTGTTTTAATTTTTTTCTATCTAAATTTCTAACGAAAATTTCGAAAATACCTATCATAAAAAACCATCAAGTCAGTCATCTTAACAAGTAAAATTAAAGAAGAGTTAAAAGAAGTAGAAGTAGAGTTAGAAGAAGTAATACATTACAAACATTTGCTATCCTTCCTTTGGTATACACAATACGAATAAAATTAAACACAAGAAATTAAAAATAAAAATGATATAAGACAGCTGTCGATTGACAGGAAGAGTAAGAGAGAATTTAATCCGAAAAATGGGATCTTAAAAACTATATAAAAAAATTCACTCCATAGTTTAGCATATAATCTTTTTTATAAAATCTTACAGAAGATATTATTCCATTAAGCACTAGAAATAAAGCATTATAAATCTTCTAGTACAAATTTACTGCCACGTATGTCGGTCAACCATTCAAGCTATTAAATCAATTTTCATATTTATTTTGATTGGAAATTATAGTATCATGAATTAAAATATTCGATGATGGGTATGGATAAAACAATATACACAATGATTCACGAAGAATGAAAACATTTTTCAGCACATGTTCTACTTTTAATAATAAAGAAGTTCATATAAACATAGATTCAAAAACGCTTCGTTAGTGAGAGTCGGCTGGTGACAATTTTCAACATTATTTTTGCGCCTTTGATAAAATTAAGTTAGACTGTAATTCAACTGATTTCGAAGTCGAAAGGTCTAAGGTTCAAATTCTAGTAAAGGCAGTTAGTTACTTTCATACGGATTTGAATACTAGATCATGGATACCGGTATTCTGTGATGGATGGGTTTTAATTAACCACACATCTCAGGAATGGTCGATCTGGGAATGTACAAGTACATTTCATTTACATTCATATATATCATACTCATTTATCCTCTGAAGTAATATACGTTACAGTGGTTCCAGAGGCTAAACAGGAAAAGAAAGAGTACTGTAATTCTTGGAGTTCAAATTAAGGGTATATATATTTAGTGGTTTTATATGAAATATGACCTGAAAAACTGAAAAAAAGACCCAGAATTGTATTGTAAATAATTTTCCAGAAATTTAGGGGTAAAAGACAACATCTGCCACATTTTAATGTGTTTGTTTTTAATAAACTTCAAAATTCTTATGTTTGTAGTGTTTTTTTTTTAATATAAATATAAAATAGTCCTTAAAAAACTTAATAAGGTTGACAGCCAATTAGATGATTCTAATAACATTGAAAATGTAAAAAAAAAATTCCAATGAAAGATAAAAAAATATATATATATATTATTAATGTAGTATATTAAAAGAAAGAAATATATCTGCTTGAAAATATAATGTTAAATAAATGAGAAAAACTGAAATGAAAATTAAATTTTACTTGTAAAAGAATAGTAATATTAATAAATATAGGAAAACATTAACTGAATTCCAGCGACTGTTTTCGTTTTTTTAACTCATCTCAGTTTAAATTTTGTCAACAAACAAATCAAGTTGATATCTTAATTTAAACAAACTAATAAATTACTAAACATAAGTAATAAATTTTTTAAAAAGCACAAAATATTGTCAGGAAATCCCTTTTAAAATTCCAAGCAACATATTTTAAAATATACTACATATATTATTAAAATAAACGAGTACTACCAGGAAATTAAATCAGCAAAACGGGATCACTAATATAAAATTTGACGTAAACAAAAAAATTAATTTTTAACAAGGATGCAACAAACACCTTCATGGTTGTTTATTACATTTAGAACTTAATCAAGTATGTATAACGAGCTGTTCTCCGGAGATTTAATCTAGTAAGAAAGATGTGATATCAAATACGATAAAGAAATTTTTGACCTGTTCTTCATTTATGGAAGGAATCTCTAAAAAAAAGTAGATATACAATATTTCTAAGCTAAAATTTAAAACGTCAATGTTAATCACATATACCGTAATACAAATTTAGATAATTTTTTTTTTTAAAGTAATATTTTACTTATTAATTCATAACTTATAAGATGGAGGCTTATATAACGTATTATTTTTTTTAATTATGATTTCTGTCAATTAAACTTAACGGTTTTAAAGAGTATTAAGGAAAAAACTCAATTCACGTTTATATTTGAAAACAGATAAAATATACTTGTTTTACTAAACGTTTATAGATTTTTTCTTCATTATGATCCTAGGCGATAAATTGACAGTTATACTTTTTGAGAGCTTCTGAATTTCATTATCTTTGTTTATTCATTACGCTCCCTACTGCAGCACTTTAATGGAGGAATATAGGAACTTATTTTTATTCTGTTAACTAAACAGATCGAACAATAAACTCGTATAGTTCTTATAAATAAACAAAGAAATATAAATACGCCGACTAAAATTTTTAGAGTTTTAAAAAACTTTCCCGATCTCTAAAATTAAAAATAAATTAATTTTATAATAAATAAATATTATAAATATACGATTTATTTAACAACTATGTTCTGTATAGGTTTTATTGCAAAACGTAATAAAAAATAAACTAGCAATAAAAATACATTAAGTAGAAACCTTAAAACAGTGCTTCTCCATGTATAAATTAACATGACTCAAGAAAAAAGAAATTTTTATTAAAACAAAAGAAGAGATACTTCTTTACTAACATTAATATACGGAGTAATGAAGTTGCACAGGAGTTTGATAATTAACATGGATAACTTAAGCTTTAATATTAATTAAGATATACTCGTTGCAACCACTCAGCAACCTATACAGGCTGCGATTCACTCATTAAGTAACAAACACTAATTTATCTGACCCGGACTGGAATAGGGAAGCAATATACTACGTAATTCTGCTCAATAACCGAAAATACACTAAATTGAATATATTACATAATTTTGTACGTAATGCACGGAAATGTTGTCGAATGACGAAACAAGTATAATATACATTAATAGAAAATTTATAGACGTGACTATATAATCCACTGGTATTAGTCTAACTATGCATACAAAAAATATACATACATTTTACTTACTATAATCTAGCAGCTGAAAAAAACGCGACCTGAACCAACCAAAAAAACGACAAGGCTATTCTCAGTAGTAATAAGCATCCCATGCCAGGATAATTAGGGAAAGTGAAAAGTGGTAGTTTCTCTTTGCCTTCTTCATTTAGCTGAATATATAGCTCCATATCCAAACACCAAGCCTACCGAAAGTAATAGTTGGTGATATTCAGAACTATAAATAACATCTACACTCTGTTTATCACAAATGTTATATAATGAACTTCATTACTTTCATTAAGAGCAAATTTAAACGAAAAAATAAATTAATAAAATAATAATTATTTTTACGTTATTTATAGATATAATTCAAATGTAACTGAAAAAAAAATAAATTAACGCTTATTCGATAAATGGACTACATCGTTTACACCATTTTACAAAAAAATTAAATTACAATGGCACTAATGATACTCGACTCATTATTCAGTCTGACGTTTATAATAACTTTTTTCCATTCTTTTCTGTTTTAATGATGCACGTTTTAGGACGATATTTGTCCTTTGGAGGAAATTCTTTTTTCCAAATCAGTACAGATTAGAATTTATTAATTTAAATAAGTTTTTATGCTGAAAAGATCCTGTATAGATTTTTCAATACGATATACTGCCAAACTATGTACTGTCGTTTCTGCAGCGAAGAATGTAAGTACTTAATTTTTACTTAAACCAGTAAATTAATTATTTTTACGTAAGTAAATTTCATAATGAAGAACTTAACTTTAGTGGTTTAAATATCAAATTTTCCACGCCTGGAATATCACGCCTATGATATTCCAGTCGTGGAAACTCCAAGCGCTCAATTTTTGAGTTTGCGACTGCGTTCGTTCTGTTCCCCGCGCACTTTTGAAAGATGTTTGCACTATCTCCTTTTCCCGTATCCTTATAAATATGTGAATTGTGTAGTGCTGCAAAAGTAAAGATAAATTTGGTACACTCTAGTGTATGTATATACGGTATTTTCCAGTTGGATATCTGTACTTGAATATTCGTTATTAAGATACTTGATACTGTACGGCAGTAGTAAGTAATACACTTAACCGTATCATTTGTTCCAGTTCTATGTTATTCAAGGAATGTTCGGTTTAACTTAATACATCGCTACATCATTTAAAAAAAAAGGACTTAACAGATTTTACATTCTAACAATAATTTAATTACAATGAAACAGATACTCGACTCTTTCATCCACCGATTTTTTTTATTTTTTTTTTTTTATTTAATTTATATTCTGCAGAAAAATATTTTTAAAAAGATAGATATTGACCTCAATATTTTTGTGTGTAATTAATTATTGGTAATGTTTGAATCGTGAATCATGTAAAATTTTCATAAAAAATTTATTTATAACTGCAAATATTACAAAAAATGTTAAATACACAGCTGAATTCTTATATCACGATCGCAATACAAAAATAAAATTTCAATTAACACTTGGAGAGAGGTATTATGGGGTATAGGAGTTCCCTTGGTAGCTGATTAATTCCAGAAATCATCAGTATATAACGCTAGTGATATAGTATTTATATGGTAGTTTCCTAATTTTGGTGACAATTGGTCGACCAATGTGCTGTATGTGTGTTCATTTTGTTTACAGACATTATTTGGGGTACGGCTGTACTCTGTGTATTGTAACGTTTGCAAGGTAAATAATTCTTATTATATATTGACTATAATGATTTCTTGATACTTTTCTCATACTGTCCACCTAAAAAAATAAGAAAATTCTTTTACTATTATCTTCAATGCACCCTGAATGAAGAAATCCCAATTCAGTAAAGCTTCCAGAAATTATTGAATTGTTACAATGCCACTAAAGGTGTTGCTGTTGATACTTTAGACCAATTGTTCCAAACATATACGTACGCAAGAAAGACAAACCGCTGGCCCATCATATTATTCTACATTTTTTATACATTGCTGGAGTCAACTACTGATCTTATTAAATGGGTCAAAACATCAAAGTAAAGAAAAAATTAAAAATAGAACCGTTATAAAAAGCCTCGATTGGGAACTTGTGAGACCACACATGCTGGACCGATTAAACAGTCCAAACTTACGGTCTGAACTCCGCTCTCTGCTGATTGAAGTGAAGTAACAACTACTAAGGAAGCAGGCTCGGAGATGTTTTTCCTGTGACCGAAAAAAGATCGAAAAAGCCACACTCAATGTAACAAAAACCCAACCAGCACTTATGCTCTCCATGAGGGCTTATTACTGCTGCAGTTAGGAAAAAATCCAAATGTTTCAAAATTGAAATCTCACTTTATTTAGAGGTCTGACTGTATGCACATTTTTGGCCCAGTCTATTGCAATCAAAAGAGTAGGTGCACAATTAGATGTTACAACAGTTTTAAATACAAAATTTTAATATTCTACGGATAATCGTTTTTAAGTTATGCCGATACATACATACAAAAGTCGAGCCCGAACTAGTCAATATGGATTAAGGGATGGTGAAAGTGGATATTTCCGCTGAAATCTGAAATTTTTCGCGATCACAATACTACCTTTACTTCGTTCAAGGACGTAAAAGTGGGTTTGTTTACAAAGAATTTTACTTGAAAAATTTCTATATTTAACTTCAATTTCCATATACTTTTCAACTTTGAATAATACCTTATAATAATTTATATATATATATATATATATATTTAATGTAGAAATAGAACTTTCTACAACATTTTATTTTATACAAATTTCAAAATTTTATTTTTTCGGTTGTAAATTTAGCATACAACGACGGAAGTGGCAAATATGTTAAATATTTTGCTAATACGAATATCCGACGAAAAAAGTTTTAAATATTATTTTTAAAAGTTTCTGCATTAAAACAGTAAAAAATAATCAAATGTTTTTTTCTAAAAATGATTCTGTCATTTAAAGTCTTATGTTTAGAAAGATTTTTTTAAGTAACCGTTTTAACAGAAAACAAACTAAGAATAAATCACAATTTCTACATTAAAATATGTGTGATTTCACATATAATTTAATCATATAAATGTATAAGTTGAAAACTCCTAAAGTTTTTTGTCGCCTCAAATGTTTTAAATAGCGTAGTTAAAACTTTTTTCTTTTTTTTCGTCGACTGAGGGAAACCCTTGCGGGCTAACACTAAAAACTCCTTTCACAAAAGGATTGTCGGGCCCACCTTATGATATTATGACAGCTCCCCAATGTGTCTCCATTCACACCTCCATTGCTGGCCCTACACCTCGAACTCATCAGGATCCTACCGTTTGTTTATTTTTATTAACCTTGATCTTGTGGCCGGGGACTTGCTCCAAGGAAGACTCAGAGGTAATTATTCACCCTTGGACATCTTCCGCCATCTTTTTCGGATGATCTTAACTAACTTAGTAGACACCACGTGCCGCGATGGTTCGGTTTGTAGTATAGTCCCAATGATGTTCTCCGACAAAATAAAAAATCCGCAGTAATCAGCCTATTTATTTATCAACCTATTTTTTTTTTTCAAAAATATTCTAGACAATATATAATTATTGACAGATTAATAAGACAAAAACATTTGTAAAAAATAAAAATCATTTACTTTTAATGCATGTTATGTGTCAAATTAAAAATCGGTAACTAACATAGGCGAAAGGAAACTTTACTAAAAAAATAAAAAGACATTAGTGATATATACTTGTAAATCAATTACTTTTTGCTATGAAGAATGTAAAATTTATTATTCTTTTTCTTTATAATTGTTGTATGAGAAGCAAAAACACTTAAAATAATGAGTTTTCTGTGGTTATATATAACAACACTCAAATTTATTGAGAAACTATCGCACCTTAAAGAGCTAGCGGACTTTTGCAAGAAATTCATGCTCTTGTCAAAATCATAATTTTAGTGATAGGTCAAATTTCGAATTGTTATTTCTTTATTACACTACCGGTAAACCTTAAAACATGAACGTATTGCATTCCTCCTCATCCCTAATTCCATTTTTTCTTTCAGTACCACCATTAGACACTTACGTAAATATCTTTAGTTTCTGAATAAAAAAGAAAATAACGAGCTAAGGAATAAGGCAGAGGAAGAAAATTATGCATAAACGCATTTATAATCCATCTTAATGATGGTTTATTTTAACAGAAAAAAATTAGAAGGAAGGAGAGAAGATTAGAAGAAGGAATTTTATAAGATTGTTCGTTAATATAAGACTAGTGGTTTAAAGGGTTAAAACTAGCAGTTTCTTTTGTTAATGGGTCTGAATACTAGTTTTCTGTTTATATATCTGGATTAAATTCAGAACGATTTATTTTAAACTCTCTCGTAAGTAATCCGTATTCACTTATTTACTAATGACATTTATCACTATTTGATGTGTAATGTCTTCCCTGTTATTCTTTGTTGATTGCGCTATGTATTTTTCTCCGTTTTGATGTCATGCTTACTGTTTTGATAATGTTTTACTATCATCCTGACTATTTTTGTGGTTGTAATTACTATATTAATATTTGTGTTCATTAATTGTTTTTTATTATTATTATTACTGTATTTATCACCACTGTTATTATTATTAATTTGCCTGGTTGTAATTTTAACATTTTATACCATTAAACTATAATTATATAAACATTATAAATTGCCAACAACCTCCCAATATCCTGATCGAGCCACGCGGAACCACACCACGCGACAATATTTTTATACGTCGAAGAAATTTTTATTAAGAGCTTTTATCTAATTCCTATGTATCTCATTTAAATCATTATGTCTTATCAATTCAAATTTGACTAATTTGAACAAAAAAGATAATATATGAAGCGTAAACAATTCTTTATGTAAATTACAGTTATAAAGTAATAATTCTTGCTCCACTGGATTACTGATCCATCTGTTTTGTGAATTTTGTGCACGTAATACACATAATATTTTCCAAATATCCAATCGAAAAAATACACGAGCATCAAAAAAAAAGTAAATAAATAAATGAAATTAAAACTATTAATATATATAAGAAAATCGGTAGTGAAAGCATTGGATTAAACGTATTAATGTAGCTGAAAGGACACTTTCAATTTAGATTTTGAGTTGTGTCAATATGCGAGAGATCTCGCTCTGTATTTGGGAATTCTTCATTGACATTGTGTTCATTGAACGAGGCTAGTTTATTTATATTCATATATCTGATTGTTCTGCGGCGTAAAATTAACTTACTAAAACACATCTATACATGTTTTCTATTCAATAACAGTTTTTAACCCTTTTTATGAAACGTAGTTTTAAATAAATTATTATTTTTTAAGTATAAAACGTCAATACGTTTTATACTTGAAACAAACATCAATATGTTTGATCAGTTTTTAAGTATATTTAGAGTACTTGAACATAGAGATGAAATTTTTTCTGGTCTAATAATTTCGCGTGTATATATATATATATATAATTTGACAAATATGAAAATAATTGAAAAAAAATTGCGAGTTAAATTAAAGAAAGTAATAATATATGTTGTTGTTTATTCAAGTAAATGTAAAACGATTAAAGTTACTGAATCAAATTGAACGGTTCGTAGTAAATAAAAAATACATTACGCAACGAGCCTATAATGATAGCCATTGTTGCACGAGTGCAAAGTAAGTTACCACATTAGCCTTGACAAGTGTCGTAACCTTCTTAAACCTGTGATACAAATTCCAGCCGCGTAATTCAAACGTTATGATACAGCTGTAGAAAAAATTATAATTTAAATGAAAAGTGATAAAAATGAAGTTAAATGTAATGTTTAATATTGCTAATGCTAAAGTGAGTATGTTATTACTTTAGCTTTCTATATTTATTTATTTGCGTGCTTGTTAAATAAAGAATATTACGAGTAATTCTTTAAAAGAGTGATAAAATAATTTATTTTAAAGACTTTTTAATATATTTTTTTAAAGTCGCTTTTTCTTATGTGTAACACCGTAATAAAGTTAGTGTTTTTTTTCACATTTAATTTATAACAATAACTCTCTCTATGAATTATGATACCTTACCGACGGTGAGAGGGCTTGAGTTCTCAGTGTAGCTGGACCGAAGGTGCAACCATATAGGAGAGGTATATGTTGAGAGCCAAACTAAGGAATGATTCCTGAAAGAGGGCAGCAGCTCTTTCAGGAGGACTTAAACGGCCATATCAACATCACTCAATCTTCTGAGTACTGCGCAGCTGAAAGCAATGGAAAACTACAGCAGTTTTTTTTCCTAAGAAAATGTAAATGTCTGCATTTTCATATAAAAAAGATGTGGAGGTGGCTTCCTTGGTAAAATATTCCGGAGGTAAACTAGTTCCCCATTCGGATCCCCGGGTGGGGACTACTAAGGGAGGGGTCACCAGAAAATTAAAAAATAACATTCTACGAGTCGGAGCGTGGAATGTTAGAAATCTAAAAAAGGTTGCTAGGTTAGAAATGTTAAAGAGGAAAATCAGAAGAATCCAGTTTAATCGTAATAGAAAAATATACACATGGAAAAAAACCAGGTGATACTGCAAGATATCAGATAGATAATATCATGGTTAACCAAAGATTTAGAAATCAACTCGTCGACTGCAAAGCTTACCCTGGTGCAGACATTGATAGCGACCATAATTTACCAATAATGAAATATAGATTGAGGTTTAAAATCCTGAAGAAAATGTATCAGATTATTAATTGGTGGAAGTTAGAGAAGCTTGAGGAAGAGGAGATAAAGAAGATTTTAGAGAACGACATCGCAAGAGGTCTGAATAAAAAAGATAAAATAGAAATTTTAGAAGAAGAATAGGAGAATGTTAAAAAAAATTCTTAAATCAGCAGAAGCGAACTTTGGCGGAAAAAAGAGAACTAGTAGAAAACCTTGGATGTCAGAAGATATATTGCAGCTGATGGATGAACGTAGAAAATATAAGAATGCTAGTGATGAAGAAAGTAAAAGGAACTATCGACAATTAATAAATACTATCAACAGGGAGTGCAAACTAGCGAAAGAAGAGTGGATTAAAAAAAGTGTTCAGAAGTGGAAACGGAAGTGAACATTGATAAAATAGACGGAACACATAGGAAAGTTAAGGAAAACTTTTCGGTACATAAATTAAAACCTAATAATGTGTTGAACAAAGATGGTACACCGATTTATAATACGAAAGGAAAGGTCGATAGATGGATGGAATATATTGAAGAGTTATACGGAGGAAATGAATCGAAAAATGGTGTTAGAGGAAGAAGAGGAAGTCGAAGAGGATGAAAGGGGAAAAACAATAGTCAGATCTCAATTTAAGAGAGTATTAAAAGATTTGAATGGCAGAAAGGCTCCTGGAATAGACGGAATACCTGTAGAATTACTGCGCAGTACAGGTGAGGAAGCGATAGATAGATTACACAAACTGGTGTGTAATATTTACGAAAAAGGGGAAGTTCCGTCAGACTATAAAAAGAGTGTTATTGTCATCATACCAAAGAAAGCAGGACAGATAAAAGTGAAGAATACAGAACAACTACTTCTGTAATTCTTCTGTACAGAATTCTAGTAATGATACCAAAGAAAGCAGGGGCAGATAAATGTGAAGAATACAGAACAATTAGTTTAACTAGTCATGCATCAAAAATCTTAACTAGAATTCTATACAGAAGAATTGAGAGGAGAGTGGAAGAAGTGTTAGGAGAAGACCAATTTGGTTTCAAGAAAGGTATAGGGACAAGGGAAGCAATTTTAGGCCTCAGATTAATAGTAGAAGGAAGATTAAAGAAAAACAAACCAACATACTTGGCGTTTATAGACCTAGAAAAGGCATTCGATAACGTAGACTGGAATAAAATGTTCAGCATTTAAAAAAAATTAGGGTTCAAATACAGAGATAGAAGAATAATTGCTATCATTTATAGGAACCAAACAGCAACAGTAATAATTGAAGAACATAAGAAAGAAGCCGTAATAAAAAAGGGAGTCCGACAAGGATGTTCCCTATCACCATTACGTTCTAATCTTTACATAGAACTAGCAGTTAATGACGTTAAAGAACAATTTAAATCCGGAGTAACAGTACAAGGTGAAAGGATAAAGCTGTTACTATTTGCCAATGATATAGTAACCAAGAATATTGTTCCTCATCAGTTTTGAAAAATTACTGATTGTGTTATCCAATAAATTTACTGCTACATAATTTGGGTATCGATCCAAATGAGTTTCATATCGTAGGCTGAAAAATCTCTAAAATGAAGTTTCAATTATTTAAAATTTTTTGGGAAAAATTAAAATTGTTTTTAAAATACAAATTATTTTGATTTTTTCACTGTATGGTTATAGTTAATTAGAATATTTGTATACTCTTTAAGTCTACTACTCCATATCATTATAAATCAAAATACTTTTAACAACAAACTACAGAGTGTCGCATAAGTTTCCATACAAAGGGAAAATAACATTTTTTTTTTATGAAGGCCATGGAAAAGATATAAAAAGTAAATCATCTCAACGAACCTACCAGCAACGCCATTACAAGTATACTCCAGCTGCGCTAGCACAGGGAGAGCATAATATATAAATAAAAATGGTTTTCATAAAAGAATATTTATTTTTCTATACATGGAAACTTATAGGACAACTGTATATTATATATGAGTATCTTCTTACCAAAAGAAAATTATTATAATTATAATCGAATACGTTAACAACAATTTCAATGTATTTGAATACGGAATTATAAGTATTTAAAATAAACAACCAGATCAAATAAAAAACTTATTTAAATTAAGATCAGTAGTAAAAATACGAGTAGCTGCCGGAGTACAAATATAATAAATGTACGAACATTGGATAGTAAATTTTGTAAATTAATGTACACAACATACCATTAACACCTAAGTTGTTAAGAATATATAATAAGAGTCCTTCACAGAAATTACTGAAAATTATACTCTACGGAAAACTAACACCTACCTATGTAAGACCTAATACTTATAGTGTGGTAAAAAAAAATACGTAAAGATAACCAAGGAAATAAAAATTTGTCTTTTTTTTATTATTAACAATTCGAAAAAATGAACAATCATAATAATTATTAAATGATTACACTGGATATTGTTTTATAAAAAAAATAATAACCTTACAATATCTGTAAAATGTTTAATTATAGAGTAATACAAAAAAAAAGTTACAAAGGTTACTTCAATGACTTAAATAATAACATAAAAATATCTCCATCAAACCAAACACAAAGACAATAAAAAATAATAATGATACTTTTAAATAAGCTGAAATAAATGTTTTATTACACCAGGAAATAATTGAAGTCATTTATTATTTTTCATATTTTAAATGATACTTAATGAATATTACTTAGAAGAGGAAACTACGATCGTACTGAATTAAAAAATAAATAAAAAAAGAAACTTTAGGAAAATGTAAAAAATACACAAACAAAAATTATATTCATGACCGGTGAAACAGTAGGAATTTACGTAGCTATAGGCGTACTAGACCATTTTTATTCTAGAAGCGTAGAAAAAGTTTTTGATTTTTTTTATGATGCTTACGGCATACATCGTGTTACTAATTTCATTTACAGCACAAGTAAAACTAATTTCAAAGGGTTGAATTAGGGTAGAATATTTAAAAACTTCTTTTTTCTTTCTTTTATGCCTATTCGGCGTTTAGGTCTTTTGATGATTTTCGTTCTAGTAGAACCAGTATATTGTACGATACATACAATTCTCAGATAGAATCTTATTAGCTCAATAATAAAATAACAAACAAAAGAAATATGCCTATTGTGGACAAAAATTTATTTATCCGGTATTAAAAAAAAAAAAAAATATTATCCAATCAAGAATCAGGAATTTATCCTCTTATAAAACCCAAAATGGTATTGTATTCTAAATCAAAAGCCCAACAATAGCTTATAGCATGTAACTCGATATCTTACAAAATTATTTTTAAATCTGTACTTTAAATTTTAAAACAAATTAATTCTTATAATAATAAACCATCATTTATTCAATATTGGTGTTGTTTCAGTAAGTAATCGATGAAATTTTTATCTTAAAAATTTGTCTTTTTTTAAGAATCCGATCGCGTTCTGAAATGCAATAAAATATAATACTTCTTTATTATAATTTTTAATTATATATTTTTTTACTTTCCTTTTATAATTAAACGCAATAATAATTTTTTGTTTCCTATTAGTTTAAATTTTATTTATATTTATTTTTAATTTACCAATTTTTGTGGAAACAAAAGATGTTTCCACAAAAATTAAACTCCGGAAAAAGATATAGACCTTTTTTCCGGAGTTTCTGAGTTCGAATTCAGTCTTTTTTTATACGTTACAAAATTAATTAATGATCATTTATCGGCAGTTATTATAGGATGCTAGCCACAATCAAATGAAATATAGAGAAGTTAATTTCTGTTTGGCTTTCTATCATTCAAGTCAGTTATAGTCATTCAGCATATTTATTCGTTGTTCTGAGGAAACTTATTATAAATCATTTAAAAAATAATAATATTTCATTCTAATTAAAAATAATTTGGCTTGCTACATTAGCATGACAAATTAATGATCAAATCCAAATGAAACTATAAAAATAAATAAAATTTAATTAAAAAAAAAAAAACGTGAAAGTAGGATTTGCTGGAGAAATCTGGAAAATACCCAAAAATACGATTCAAATCATAGAAAATACGATTTTTATTAATTTTTCTTTAATTTATGATAACAAGAAGATTTATTATTTAAGTCAGGAACGTAATCTTTTACTATTTTAAAAGCAAATCAGGATTTTTAATCCGGAATTTTTATAAGTTTACGAAATACTTTTAGATCAATAACATAGATTTATAATTCATTAACAATGGTAACAACCATATGAACAGTGTTATTCCAAAGATTGAAAACTCATCAAAATTCAAATTTGGAAAATAATTTTAAAATTCAACATTTTTCAGCTAATATAAATTTATATTATAGTTCAATGAAAGGGATTTCAATAAATAAAAAATATTTAAATCATAAACCATTTGATCATCAATAAAATAATATGATGTACATAGTTCGGGGTCAATGAATTTAAGAGATTAGTTGATTTTAATACTAAGATGTACAGTAAACCAGTTTTTAATCTGTTAAAAACTTCCTTCCATATAAAGTAAAGAAAGCGGTCGTTATTTAATTTTATTCTTTCTCTCTCTTTTAAATCATTTTTATTAACATAACAGAATAAAATTAAAAAAAAAGAAAAGAAAAATCAAATGTCATAAAAATTATTTATGCAAATTATACAGCCAAATATAAACGTACAAAGTAATATTTTATCTGTATATCGAAAATATGAAGTGGTTTCTTTTTAAAATGTTAAAGTTTTAAATGAATTTTATTGCTTTATATCTTTTTATTTATATACTGGTTAATTCACTAATATCTTCAATTAATACGAACTTTTACATTAACGATATAATATTATTTAGGCTGATTCTAGAGAAAAGATTCGTTTCCATAAAATAAATCATCCCTAGGCAAATTTCATGATTTCAAAATCAATTTAAAATCCATAAAAAACCATAATTATCCGTACTAATCATCATATTTAATAACATTTCTATTATTTTTTTATCTCTTTAAAAACAGTTATAAAAATGCTTTATGTATACCTCCACTAATTTATAATTTTTTTACGATGCCTAACAGCGTAATTCATTTACATTGACTAATAACAAAATAAAAAAACATAAGGCATAAATTACGTAATTAAATGTGTTTTTACAATAAACCATACAACAAAAGATGATGCCTATCTATTAAAACCAGTTAAAAATTCATCAGTATGAACTTATAAAAAATTTGATGAAAGTTTTATTTTAATGATCGTTCTTTTCTAAACTTATATAGTAGCAGACCCATCGCGACTTCGCCGCGCTATATGGTTACTTGCCTTTCCCGTCACGGTCAAAGGATGTTTTAGCCGGTACGGCTTCCTCCTCTAGCCAGGGAGCTTACCCCATGGATCTCCCTGCGTTCATTAAACTCATGCTTGTGAGAATAATTAAAATTTAAAGCTTGTTGAATATATATAAAAAAAAAGCTGACAACACAGTTGTAGAATTTTCCCGTCAGGCGGCTTTTTCTTATGCACGACAGCATACACATACACACACACACACACACACACACACACACACACACACACACACACACACACACTCACACACAAAGGTTAATTTAAAATGTTTATAATTTTATTTAAATATAATATTTTTCTACAGTTGTACGTCAGTGCTACACTAGCGCTCCTTATGTTGACAGGGGGTACCTATCCAGTATATCCGCTTAACCACATGTTTAGAGCATTTTTTGGGGTGGGATACGATTTTGAAAAACAAAATGGAATGTTATAATTTTACATAATTCGCCATTTTTGGAATGATGAATGATGGGGAAGACGAACTAATCAATTTTTGTAACATTTTTTCCCCGTCTTGAATTAAGGAACTGAAATATTTCTTTTCTAGCTTTTTACGCATTTAAACAATTATTAATTTTATGGAAAAATATAAAAAAAACCTAGACAAAAACTCCAAATATCTATATCAAAATAATAATAAATCCCTAAGATCTAACTTTTTTTAAAAATTTTAACTCCAGGCATAAGACAAAGAAAACTAAGGCATTTAAGTAATTACGCAACACTAACTTAGCCAATAACAATAAAAAACTAAAACGCAATAATGCACGCGCACAGATGTGCGTACTAAATGAATTACGTAAAAGTTGAAGTAACGTGATGCAAATTATTGTTTTTCTTCATGAACGTTGAATGCATACGTCCTGTTTATTTACCCATTCAAAAACAGGAAGAACGAACTGTGACGAGATTAAGAACAATAATTGTTAGTATTCACAAAGGAGACCGAGTGGTAGACGGCGTTTCGTTACAGTCAGGTACCTCATTAAGATAGACGAAAAGCCCGCATAGAGATGCGTGTGCAGCTTTATTCTAATAGTAAAGTGTAAGAGAGCTAGCAGCCAGAATGGACGTACAGAATGGGATATCATAAAGGTAACAAGGAGTTAGATTGTAACAGAGAGGTATATATAAGGGTAGGCAACACGGATAAGGGTGAAGTTGAACAGACGTCATTAAATGAATGGTCCAAGTGGGTTTCGCGAGCGAAAGAGCGAACGAGCAAGTAAAACTGTAAGCGAGGGCAAATGTTTGCGGCTGAGAGTTGCCATAGCAATACCCTAAGATACAAAAACAACCCCCTCACTCTCTCACTCTATCTCCCTTACTCTTCCTATATAGCATCTAACCCGCTAGTCTCGAGTCTTCTTATAACAACCTCTCTCCATTCCCCCGACCGATACACACACCACCCTCCTTCTTATAATATTTTCTCTAGCCTAACTTTCTCCCTTTTACTGTTTCTCTTTCTTTTTGTCCTCTTCTATTTTCATCAATGAACGAACATAGACAATAACCGGCATAAGAAATTTATCGGCCAATAAAGATTAATACGCTCATTAATTCAGAGACACTACAGCAACTCTTTGTAAGGGGAAAAGAAACAGTTCTCTGCTTAACGATGTTAATGAAGAAAATCTACCTAATAGGACAATATTTCAAAAGTAAATAACACCAGAAATAAAATTAAAAAGAAAAAATAACATCTACTACACTATATTTATACAATAAAGTACAGTATTAAATTTTCAACCTAATGTATAGCACCCGCTTTCTTCTTGAATGATATGAAGTAAAACACACACATACAACGAAACAAACATCTTTATCAGTTTTTTTTTTCATAAAAGAAAAGCTAAAAGAGATAAAAAATACATACAAAAAAACAAGTACAGTAAAAGAGATAAAATACGATAAAAAAATCAAGGGAAAGAATATTCTAGAAAAAAGATAATAAAAATAAAAGTGGAACTGATAAGAAAAATAGAAAACTGCAATTTACCTGATACAAAACTTTACATATTAAAGCAGGGGTAATTTCGTAGCTAAATTATTAATAATAATATTAATGGTAATATTTGAGAAGGATAAACTCCAGTGTGAAGTGAGCAGCCTCACCAGTAGAAATATCTTAAAAAATACACCAACCATAACGTTATGACCATGAATAAAAAATAATTTCACCTCTTTTCTTTACTTAATTCTCTTCTTTAATATACCTATAAATTAACAAAATTTAATAAATATCTACCGACTAACGATTAATTACATAAATTTAAAAGAATAAGGTTGAATAATTATGACACTAATCATACAATTGATTTTTATAATAATCACGGTCATTTTATGCTTAAATAGTTCGAATAATGAATATTACAAAACGTATAATTATCTTAATTAAGAGTTAATTTAAAAAACAATTATATAAATAACTTGAAGTAATCACAATATTTCATATTTCCGCTAGGATTATCATAATTGATTTGAGTTATTTCCTGTCCATTTTAGCATTGTGACTAAACATTCTTAGTTGACGCGTTTCGGAGTATTTCCGATATCAAAACTACTTTTAGCAAACTTTCTAGAGAGAGCGTCAACTACAAATGGTAGAGTAATAATGATAGGAAGGGGAGAAAATAACACTCAAATCAAAAATAACTTAAATTTAAAGGTGATGAAGTGTTTAATAACCTATTCGCTTTCGCCAAACATAAACCTTTGATTCTGGGCAAAATAGTAAACTAATGCCTAATTAGAGGGAGTCTCCCTTTTCTATATTCCCTTTCTTTATCCTTCAACCCTTCTTTCTTGGACATATACTGTGGGAATTGTGTCATCCATCCCGTTTCTTTTTCTATGGCGTCATGCTGATACCTTTTCTTAGCAGACAAGGCACTTTGTTTTTTTTTGTTTTTTTTATTAAAAACAAGAAACTCTTCCTATTCGCAGATTAAAAAAAAAAAACAAGTCAAATTAATAATGGCTTAGATTTTGACCTCGGTTTATTCGTCTTTTTTTTTCTTTTTGTGTTTTTGTAAAATTTAACAAATAATAGAGGATGTTTATTTACCGAAAAAATTCCTTGACTAAACAAAAGGAGTGTTACGAAACTGCATGAATTGCTGCTACTTCGGTATTGTATACTAGTAGTAATGTAATGGTACCTCACTCAGATCATTAAAACATAACTCACTGATGCTTATATATCACAATGAAGCAACGGTAACTTCAAGATTTAGTTTGAGTTTTATTTAAATACAAATTAATTTCAAATTCTAATTCTATTCTTGCGAAACCTGTAACGTATGTGTATATTAACAAAATATTATTATGTTACGGTATAATACGATCCGAAGATATTCTACGGTTTAAAAATCTTTCACATATTTCCATTTAACGCAGAAATGCTACTAAACAATCACCTTCAAAACCTCTTTCTAATTATGTAACCAAATTCCTGTTGTAAATTTCTTTCTTTTTAAGAAAAACTGCCGATTTCTACAACATCTCCAAACCAGTTTACGAGAAAAGTACGACATTAATATGACTTGGGTTAAATATAGAACTAAATTACCATTTTGAAGAACCACAATTCTACGAGATTATGATTCGTTATTATACTGATAATTTTTTCCTACTGGCTTTTGAAGCAATGGATATACCTTATTGTTTCATAACAAAAGGGTTATATATTAATTTCCTGCTTGTCACGATTAAACCAGTTTTTCTTTAAAAAATGCGACTGTAAATCACCTGAAGCAGCATCACCAGAAATTCTCTTTCTGAACGTATTGATGTTCATTAAAAAATTAATCCCTTTGTTGAACAGAGTGAAACTGTTATATACTTTTGAATATCACCTGCTCCTGATTTTAGTAGGGTTGGTATACTGATAAACAACGGCAAATTCGGTTCAACAAAGAAGGCAAGAGGAATTGGAAACACTTCACTCTTCATTTTCTCCCAGTAAGCTTGGTATGAGATGCTTATTATTACTGAGAACAGCTATTTCGTTTTCAGGAATGATTTATCTCATGTCAAATAGACTACAATGGCTAAAACTAACCACTTATCCTATAATATATTGAATAACCAAGCTTTTTTGCAAGTAAAATATCAGAAAAAATAATGTAACAGTTTAAATTCTTTAAAAATGTCTACTTCTCGTATAGCCAATTATAAATTATCAATACGATTTAAAGCATTCGTTCTCAAAGCGGACGATAACGCCCCCTTGTGGACACTGGAGGCTTTCAGGGAGGCAGTAGAAAGCCCACAGAAAATTGAGGGCGTTCAGACGGTTTAGGAAAACGATGACTATTAAAAAAAAAGGAAAATATTATGGTTTCCTGATCTTTAAAACTAAAATGTAAGTTTCAAATCAGAAATAAGATTTGCCAGATTTAAAAACAATATTCCAATTATTATTTTTAACAAATGGTAAGTTTAAAAATTTTGGGAGCGCTAGAAATTAATAATTCTCAATGTGGGCGTGGGCGAAAAAGTTTGAGAATCAATGATTTAAAGTACTGACCCGTCGATTGGGTAAGTGAACAGTAATGCTGCCGGATTCACATATTATAAATTTCCTATATTTTGAGAGAAACCCGGTTTTAAAACCCGAAATTAAAATATACATGTCTATTATTTAAAATTCCCGATATATCTAACTATAGTATCTTACGATACTGAGTAGTCTGGTAGGACAGAACAGAAAGTATGTAGAGAATCCAAGTCCCTATATGACATCATCAGTTTTATGACATGTAGAAAATCTATCAAGTAAGAATGAGAAGTATATGTTCAAAAATCAATGTACACTAATCTGAAACTACCTTGTATATGTTGTAAATATATTTTCTTTGTATAAGCTTACACTTCTGGGTAAAAGATTCAAAACTATTAATATTACGAATGTTAAGTAATGTTTAAGCTCCCAGCGACAGAAGTTTAATGAATAACGCCTTTTAGAAGAAGTTTAATGCATATTCCCCATTAAACTAATTATAAAATAAAGTATTTTTGAGATTTCGAAGAATGTTTTCATTAAAACGAACAAAAGTATTTAAACATAATTTAATCCTATATAAATTGTTTATAATTATATTGAAATTGAAATTGATAAACAATATACACCAATTAGAACAAAGAATAAAATTTAAAAAAAATAATACGTATATTTTAAGGTGACAAATAACTAATTAATTGACCTGGATGTGTCTATAGACCTATAGAATTAATTACATATGTGTTGTCCGCCAAGTTTTCACATTTCAGTATCTATGAAACCGGTTGTTAAAGAGTACTGGAATGAAACTGTCAACTGATTTATATAAGAAAGTTATACATGCGTAAAATATAAACATTCTTGTAATAAGTTTAATATTGGCACATGATACGACTGATAATTAAGTAACGGAATATATTTTTGTAGTAATACCAATATATATGTGAATATACGATATTTAATGTTATTTGTAGCCAATATATAAAGAATAGGTCATTTATGTATACCATTAGCATAATTAATCCAGCTAAGTTACCATGTCCAAAGGTTGAAAGTTTGGATCCTACTCGGACCGGTCAAATTGTTAACCAACGTGCAAGACAATTTTTTACCCACCGACTATATAACATATTTATTATCCAGATAGCATGCCATTAACTATTTCGTTCATTTTATTAATTTCGCGAAAAACTGACTGTTAATGAAGTTTAATCTTTTTTTTTTCATAATAATTTACTATTAATTACTGAATATTAATACTTTTACATCGCAGTACACAGAAAACATAGCTTATACTGCGCAAAAAACAACCACGCTTATGCAGAATTACTCAAAGTAAAAGTTACACTGCTTCTAATAACTCGGGTTAAATATTAATTGCTATAAACAACAAACATTTGTCATAATAAACCTGACTTAATTGTTTTTATTTTATACTTAATAAACTACTTATTAAAAATTATAATTTATTTAATATTGATATATACCGGTTGAGCAACTGTATCTCAACTTAGAACCGCTAAAAACTGAATATAATTGTGCCGTGTAATATTTTATGATTAAATAAAATTTTAAAAAACTGGAAACATAAAATAAATTTTGTATTTACATTAGCAAAAGTTTACATATTTACCATATTTTTACAAAAGATATTCGAAGTGAGGGCCCTGTGCAACGATGGACTTTAATATTCGAGTGATCGTAATGAGTCACCTAACACAAAACAGTGTCGCCAATGTCGTCGATTTCTTGTTGAATGTTCCCCTTAAATTTATCGAAAACGTGGGATCAGATTCATTAATTCTATCCTTCAAATAGTCATAAGGAAAAAATCGCAACATGACAAATCTTGGAACGCGGAACCAGTGCCCTCTGCCTTTCAGTAAAAGTCGGATAAACGCATGCTAGTAGATAGATTGATATGGGTCTTGTTGAAAGAAGCGATACACCTTTTCACGATCTGTTAAATGGACTTAAAATTCTTCGAAAATTGAACTGTACAAATCTTTATTGATAGTCTGGTCAAAAAAATATCAGTTCGCTCTAAACGATTACCAGAAACAGGAAAAGAAAAACCGGTTTTCAGTTTCGGCTATATTATGACTAAAAAAGTCTATCATACGAATAATGCATAAGTATAATTTAATGCGTTTTTTAATAAGGTTTATTTGTTACGTTAAACTACTCATATTAGTAGAATATATATAGTAAAAATAAACAAAGTTTTTACTCTAATTTTTTTAGTAGTTGAATTCTATCGTTTTAATATAAACTAGCACGCACCGTAGCGAAGCACGGGGCCTAAGGGGGCTACAGCACTCGCCAAAATTGTCGGGTTATGGGAGCTACATAATTGATTACTGGAAATATCCCGCAGACCAGAAATACAATACTTTCTTATCGCTTTCCACAAACACATGCGTAAGCAGCTAGACGGCGTTCCAAGAATCTTCAAAAGGTTTTCAAGTTCTTTTGAGAGGTTCAGTTGGTCATGGAAAAGTGGATGAACAAAAAACCTTAGCGATGTATTATGATAATAAATATTCTGAATCTGTCCTCCAAGCGGAGTATCTTATCTCATGCGAGATAAAGTAATTAAATTTAAAATGCGATCTAGAAGTCATTGAAGTATCGGATCGCTGCAATAAAGAATATTTGAGGAATATCCATTATCTCTTGCAAGTTTTAGCAATTCTTCCGGTAACATGTACTAATGAACGCTCTTCTTCCACAAGAAGAGAGTCAAAACGATTGCATGTAACAAGTCAAGGGATGGAAAATTAAGTTTTTTACTTTCTTTGTCAGTGCATAGAGATATTACTGTTAATCCTGATGAAGTTTTAGATATTATAGTGAGAAAGAAATATCGACGACTAGCTTTCTAATAATTCATAACTATTATTCGAGTGTAAAAGTGTGAGTGTAAAGTAAAAATGTGGATTATGAAAAAAATTATATACTAAAATTATGATTCTTATTTGCGTTGTAAATGATGTATTAAATTTAAGCATATGTTTTGTATTATTAAAAAAACAATAAAGTATTAAAAAAACCGTTTCAATATAAAATGATTTTCATTATTATTAGTATTATTTTATCATCATCCCCCCTTAGCCTCCCTGAAAAAAAAATCCTAACTACGTGCCTGACTAGTTATTCCAAGCAAAATCGTTTAATTAAACTTTTCGAATACCTACTCAAGACTATGTAAATAAATTTTTAAAAATGCAAGTTCATAAAACAAGAAATATACAAAATAGAAAAAAAATTTCATATAATAAAATTTAGCGAAAAAGAAGCTGAATTATTTAATTCCATTTAATTTAAGCTGAATTCAACCATTTAATTTTCCTATAAAGAACCTAACTAAAGAAGAACCAAATGTTATACAATATCCTGAAGAGTAGATTCAACTGATAAAGTTAAGATGAATGAGTTTGAATAGTTCCGATCAATGAGTTTAAAAGACTTCAGTTCAACCCACCGGGTTAGTCTAGTGAGTGGTGAACGCATCTTCCCAAATCAGCTGATTTGGAAGTCAACAGTTCCAGCGTTCAAGTCCTAGTAAATTCAGTTATTTTTACACGGATTTGAACAGATCATGGATACCGGTGTTCTTTGGTGGTTGGGTTTCAATTAACCACACATCTCAGGAATGGTCGAACTGAGAATGAACAAGACTACACTTCATTTACACTCATACATATCATATCATCCTCATCCATCCTCTAAAGTATTATCTGAAAGGTAATTACCGGAAGCTAAACAGGAAAAAGAAAGGAACGACTTCAGTTAAATTAGAAGGTTGTCAATTCGAGAGTAATGGTATTGTTTTTACATTTTCAAGCCTTATTTTTCACCAAATGGACTGAATGATTAATTTTATTTTTATTTTTGTTTTTTTTTTTGTAGGAAAAGTTTTTTTGATAATTTCATTACAAGTTTTCCAAATAACTTGCCTAGAAAAATAAAAAATATTCAAAAAAAAAAGACAATTACTTGACGATTTAAATATATTTTTCATTATTACGTCGTCATTATTGCTTAGTATTAAATTTTTTTAGCATTTTATCGATTTTTAAGGATGTAAATACAGTCTGATGACATTATATTAAAAACAATTTAGACAAAAACCTCTGAATTAAAAACTTAAGTTAAAATACATATTAATGTATTTCAAAAGATCATAGTTTACGCTCGATAGAAGTTATCTTACGTCATTTATTTGAATTTATTATTTTTTATGAAGAAATACAAAAAAAATATACATATTCCTGTACCAAGAGATCCTACGCTCACGCACGGTCGTAATCTCTTTTTTATAGTTTTTTTTGCATTCCTTGTTTGTTCTTATCAAGACACAGATTTTTCGTCGTTCCGTTTTTACGATCAACCTGTTTTCTATACCCAACATTTAAAGTTTTTGTTACTTCGAAAATACTGAAAGTAATATTAAAGATTGTTTATGTTTTAATTATTTACCAATAAGTAGCCAATTTCATTTTAAATACGGTAATTTTAAATTCTCAGTAAAAATCAAGTATGATTTCTTAAAATACGAATTTAAGTAATTTTCAAAATTGAAGTACAAGCATTGTTAGAAAATGTTAAAATACAAAGCAGTCCATTGTTTTCAGATAGTCACGGAGGTGTGAATGAACAAGATTGACGTACAACTGTTCGACGGCTATGGTATTCAACTAGGATCAGAATCGTGTTTCCCCACGCAATTAAAATGCAATCGAAATTTTCAGCCAGCTTTCTTTCTATTCATCCAGTAGAAATAATGTAATTATAGTGGTGATATTTGGATAATACAGTAGAAATATTTATTAGTAAGCAAAACTAAAAATTGTTAGGGTCAGTCATAACCCTACAGCTTAACATCTAAGTTTTATTTGCCTCATTCGTTTTAACGAAATTGATTTACCTGAATTAAAAGTTCAAAAAAGAAAAATACGTTACATTTCTTCGTTAATGTATTTCAGTAAAATGTTTTGCTTATTTATTAATTAATTTTTTTTGTTCGTACATCTTTGGACCACCAATACATGACCTGAAAGTTCATGTATCCCTCGCCAACTGTTGTGTCTAGTGTACTAGTTGTTGTATTGTATTAGTCTGCTGTGTTTGCATTTTGTACAAAAATGTGTCGTGTTATTAGTAATCGGATAACGTTATCTGGTTAGATAGTACAATAAACCCCGCTCGCCCGTCTCGCCAAAAGCCAGCCGACAGTTCGGCGGTTGTTAAAGACAGGGGCAAAGTTTCAGCTGACTTAGTGTACGTAGTTGGCGCTTTTTTCTTTATTTCCACAAAACTTCATCATTATCTCTGCTTATATTTTCTTCTTTTTTCACCCCACTTGAGATTTCTTTTAGGTTTTATTTTTTTTCTTGAAACTTATTCATCAACCAATTTTCTAAATGTATCTCTTTCACATATACAATTTTTGTTTATCTTTAGTTCCTCGAAGTCTTTTTCGATCAGTTTGTAGCAATTTTTGTCTTTTTTTCATAAATAAAATAAAAAATGTTCTTTGTCAATCTGTTGTTCATTCTATATGTATGTCCGTAGATCCTTTTATTCATAGTTCTTTCAATATTTTCTATTACTTAGGTTTTCAGCTTTTCTTAGTACATTCTATCCTTATATTTTGGACCATATATATTTTTGAGGAGTCTTTTAACAACTCTTTTTTATATTTACTAAAAGAAAATATATTAAATTAATGCCTAAAATGATAATAAACACTTCAACTTATTTTGGTAACAGATATACCCATTCTCAAAGAAACTGATATGGAAACTAAAATTACTACGGTTGTTTCATTTTTAAATTGGTCTAATGAAGTTTTCAAAATAATTTTAACAAGATTTCAGACTAGACATCATTTAAAAAAAATCCGTAAAATAATTGAAAACAACCAGCTTCCAAAAAATAATCATTCCCTCTCAAACTTTCAAAAATTAATATAATAAAAAAAAAGCTGAAAAAGTATTGTATGACTGCTGGCTACGCCAGAAAATCTTCGCAACTCATTCATTAAAAAGTTTTTATTTTTATTTTCGTATTAAACGTTAAAATAAAAGTAACAAAAAATTTTCTGAATTTTCGTAAAATTTTGAGACCCCACGTACCAATGGAGCTTTTTTTTGATTGATTGTAATGATTACAAAGATATGATTTAAGCACGAAAATTTTCGAATTGGAAATAAAAAAATTTTGGTTTTGGGGGTCGAGCTACTTATTAAACTAGTAAAACTCAATTTAAAAAGTAAAATCTTTAACAAAATTAATATATCTTAAAAAATAATTGTTCAAAATATTGAAAAAATACAGTATAATTTTCATGATAATAATTTAAAAAATCCTTAAGAAGGAATTTTTGGGTCCAGGATATATTATAGGGGCCAAAACTACATGAATTTAACTGTCCATAAAGTGACAAAGAGATAAAAAAAAATTAATAATAAAAATTAAGTGTTAGAGCAAAAAAAAATATATTACAATATATTTTAGAGGTGGATAATAAATTTAAAGTTTCCAAAAATTATCATTTATAGGTTAAGCTTAATAAATCTGCCTAAGTATAGTTTCTCTAAATCTAACACCCCCCTTCATAAAGGCTGAAACAAGAATGTAAATATTTTCAAAAAGACTTTTATGTATTTAAGATCCGGGGTTTACAATTTTAAGGCACTTTTTGATAACCTTATATGTGATGTACAAAGTGTAAAAAAAACATGTTTATAATATTAAAACCGAAGGAAGATACAGCAAAAAAAAAAAAAAAAAAAAAAACATGTTTCAATTTTAAGATATGGGATTGATTTTTTGAAAATATTTTTTTGGATTAATTTTATACGCGATGTGCCTCAAACTAAAGTGCCTCAAAAGAAAATTGAAATTGACCTTATCGCGATGACCCTCATCCCCTGAACGAATTTTGAAAAAAAAAAGATTAATATCTCAATGCCCCGTAAATATAAATATTTGAGCCAAATTTGAAGAAAATCGGTTCGGTGGATCTTAAGATAAAAGGCTAAAAGCAGTGCGATGCATACATACGTATAAGTATTTTTTGGTCTAGATGAACTAGTTGGACCCTAAAACGTAAAGCTTTCCAAAAAAACCCGATACCAATTTTTGATACCATCACCATAATTTCCCCTTTAATATAGATATTGTAGCTTTATTCGCCACGAAAGTAAAAAGTAAATTTCAGTTTCTCTTGTAAAAAAAAATCAGATCATCTTATCACGATTTAATTTTATCACAAATTATAAAAATTCTCTATAAAATATTTTTTTGCATTCATGATAAGAAAGCACAATAAGAATAATTCTACTATGCAGTTGAAATGAATAATAATGAAATTATAGAACATTGGAAACCAAAAATTATTAATTTCATAAGTGAAATATATATCAGCATAAAAATTACAGAGAATATATATATATATTAATTAATTCAAAAATTAAAAATTCTTAAATTTAAAAAAGCTTTGGCCTAAACTTTAATAAGAGATAAAATGTTTTCAAAGTTAGCATCTCTAGTGAAATACAAACGTAATTTCATCATAAATTACCCAAATGACATAGTCAATGTAGGAACCACGATGTAACAAAATATTTTGAAAACGAATAATTATTTTTGATGTGAAAATTAATTGATATACTATCAACAACAATGGTTTAAAATCAGCTATAACACTTATTTATTTGATGGCGATAATGACTTCATATTAGAAATATTATTAACTTTAAATATGTACTAACGGGGAAATAAGGAATTAATATTGTAAAAGTGAAGATTATACGATATCTTTAGTTAAGGAAGTTTAATGTAGTCGATAATAAGACGCTGAAATTACATTTAATGTAATACTAACAGTAATACAAGCTTAATAATAGCAAGAATTAGGACGGTATTAAGATTACCAGATCATTATAATTAAGCTATCCTATTGCGTGACTCAGTGCCCCCCTTCCACTTTCCACTCAATTTCAATTATACCCTAGCCTTACAAACCACTCAACCCTCGTCTCTATACCTCCTCTATCAAATGTAATTTATCGGCAACATACACACGTGCCAAGCTGACAGTTAAATTACAAAAATTCTGACTCACCTGCACCAAAAATATTATAATTACCAGTTTTTTTACTAGTTATTAAAAGGATATTCCAACAAAATAAAATGAAACTTGTATTTTTCATTAAATAGGCTAAAATGTTTGTTTATATAATCAGAAATAACTAACTAGAGATAACATTTTTGAAAATTAATACATATATTTATCAACTACAACGTAGAAAACTCTACGTCAGTTTTTTTTATTGTTCTATGGTCCGCCAACCTTAAGGAATAACATTCTCTGCAAAACTAGAATGTGTTAGTTACAATAACATACTATACCACTATAGTGGTACCACCATATAACCATTAATTGGTAACCGTTGATTTTTTTAATGATTTTGAAAGGGCAAGCTGTACGCTGCTGCTGCTCTGACTTTCCTCTTCTCTCTCTCTCTTTTTTGTAGCCTCCAGAACCACCGTAAGATATACAAGATTACAGTACCAGTCTGTACCATCGACACAAAATAGTGTTCATAATGTAGAGAGAATGCGTCTTAATGTATGATTACACGGTGGGTGCCATTAGGTTACCATTTTAGTACCCTATTATATACAACATTATAGTTACAATAACACAATACTAATACAAATGGTGTTAGCATAACACTATGGTGTTAATATGGTACCAAATACTCCACTAATGGCGGATTACTCTGTCAAGTACTCCCCCATTAGTGAAGTATTGTAATAAAAGTATGGAATTTATTTATTTTTCTCTTTTTGGAATTACAAGACCGTTGATAATCAGTATTACATAACAGATTCTTAATTTGAATTAATTCTTCCCGGATAAACGGCAAATACATCTGGATGTATTCATTTTTGTCAAGGACAGATTAATGATTGTTTTTTTATCCTGTGCTCAAACACACACAAAATATTATGTATTCACGAAATACAAGTATCTTTCTAAAAGGTTGACAATTAAATTTCATTTAAATCAGTTTAATTTTTACTATTAATATTAAATAGACAACCAAAATGGTTGACGAATTGAATTTTTTTTAACCTCCGGAACCGCCGTTAGGTTTTGTTTCAGAGGATGAGATGAATGACAATTGTTGTAGCGTGTGGAAGTGCCATGCCTGACCGGGATTCGAAACCGGGACCTCCGAATGAAAAGCCGAGATGCTACCATTCGCGCCACAGAGACCAGTAACAAATTGAATTTAACTGCAGAAATTTTTTGGTTTAATTAATATGTAGCTCACAGCTGATAAATCAGCTGTTTTTATAAAGAAAAGTATATGTAACAGAAAAGCTTAAAATTTTTCAGATAAAATTTTAAAAAAATTACACAATTCAAATGCTTTGTTGACAAATTACGGCTTCCGAAAGTCAGGTAAAAGTCAGCGTAAACAGCAATTCAAATTTGTAATTTGTACAGCAGAATTAATTATTCATATAAATAATGAATTTCTGCAATTCAATGTTTTATTTACAATTCATTCAATTTATCTACTCGCATATAAATTGGGTTAAATTTTTAATTTTTTTTTATTTGACAGAAACAATTTTTTTAGAGGACTTTTTACCCTTTTTAATAAATTTTAAGATTCTTCTTTCACTTGAAAATGCTCTTTTAAATAAAAAAATAATAATGTAGAGTCTGGACCATCTCATTTAAATCTCTCTTTTTACTTTTTACTTTATTTCAAACTTTTATTTAACAAAGAATATTATTTAAGACATCAGAATGTATTTCCATAAAATTTGAGTATTTTTTCTAACACATTATAAAACATAGTTTTTCTAATGAAATTTATTTTAAAAAAAAACTACATTAATCATCAATGAATAATGCGAAAGCTAAATTAACTATTCTAGGAAGGGTTATGAAGAAAGATTCGCAAAAATGAAAGATATTTACAGACGCTCTATGACGAAAGAAAATGTTCAAAATCGCTTATTATAAATGCCATGAATAATATAAAGTCATATGTACACTTACGCTCATTCTTCCTTCTTATTTAACATTTCGGTATTATAGTTCTAGAGAACATTTCCACATTCTGGAAGAGCTAATCGGGTGGGGTGAGATTCATATGTAAGAAAAATCAAAATACTGGAGGAACAATATTTATTTTTTCATATAGTATTTAGTATAATGAAGTCCTTTCCCACGAAAGATCAAATTAAAAACTGTATTATCCTTAACTATCCCATCTATAATGTTACTTAATAGAAGCCGGTTAAATGAAATGCTTCGTAGTAAATTAATATTTCATGCGACCTAACGAAAAACGTTTCTTTTTTTCCAGAATGCTGAAAAAAGTACTTCCATTTAAAAAAATGAAACAAAGAACTGTTATAGTGTACATTTATCAGACTAATGATACATCTTTCACAAAAAAAAAATAAAGAATGCAATATAAAGATGAGGAAGAAGTACGCGAGAAGAAGGAGGCGGGAGAAGTTAGAAGTTACGAGCTTTTATAATACTAAAGGTTGAATAAGATTTCCATCACGTAGTGTTTAAGAGATGGAAAAACACACGATTTTAGAAAAAAAAGATGAATTCTTATTCTCTAGAACTTAATAATTCATCAGCAACAAAATAAAAAAATGCTAAGTAAATAAATAAAGAAATACACCTTTAGAAAAAAAAACGAAGACAAATCTCATGGTATGGTCAAATGTGTTTTTTCCCAAGTAATCAATGATTTAAGCAACCATAACACGTACACTAACAAAAATGGACCAAAGCAAAAAAATAAATTTGCTGAATGTCACGAAAAATAAGCGGTACACAAAATTTGTACGTACTGCATCACTATATAAATTTTCATTAACAAAAGAATTGTGTCCAAGAAGAATAAATAAATAAAATTTAACGTAATGAAGCGGTAAATACCATGCTAATTACAATAAAAAAAAATTATTTTTTTTTAACATGAAATAGACTGAATCTCAATATATATATTTATATATAATTTATAAAATTACACTACCCGCAGAATTAATTATTTTGTAGAAATTAATTTTAAGTTTTTTTACCTAGCGTTTTTGTTTTATCATAATTTTCCGTTGAGCACTTTCGGAGAAATTTCTGCTTTTTCAGAATAAAATTTATGATGAACAAATTTAAAGAAAAAAATTAATTATTTTTAAAATTTTGGAGATAGATGATTAATATCATTACAAAAAATGTGTCTGAAATAGCAAACTCTATGAGTTTGCTGAGAATCTACTAAATAGAGATTTAAAAAAAAAAAAAAAACAGAAATAAAAAGAAAATAAATATTAATTTTTAGTAAAATAAATAAATACACGTAATGATAATAAATACGTTGTATAGAACGTTGAAATTAATAATTAGCAAAAATCATTTATGAATACAAGAAAATAGTAAAGCTCAACATACATAAAATGAAAACATGCGCGCGCGCGCACATACACTCTGTATTATGGTTTAAAATTTTAACATTTATTTTTACTTTAGTACTGTATTACAAAGTACAATCAAATATAAAAAATAAATATGAAATGGCATAAAGGTAAAACAAATGTTCAATAATTCAATATTTTTCGAGGAATTTCAAAAAAACAAAGCCTAATTTTTTCAAAGTTTTAAAGGAAACAAAGCGTTAAAATGAAAAAAAAAATTATTTCAACAAAAAATTCAAACTGTTAATAGAGGAAGAAGCTCGATCCTCTTACAAATTTTCGATAAATTTATTGGATTAAATCAGAATGAATAATCAGTATATAATTGGAAACATGATACGGGAAATCGGTAATTACACGGAAGAAAACGTTGAAGGAAAGGCTTTTCCTTTTTTTGTTTAACCTCTGGAACCACCGTTAGGTATTGCTTCAGAGGATAAGATAAATGATTTGCAGCGTGTGTGAAAATGCCATGCCTGACCAAGATTCGAACCCGGGACCTCCGGATAAAGGAAAGGCTTGGATCATTTTAAATTGCTCTTTTTACACTAATAAAAATTTAAACACCATACATCCACATGTATTTAAAGAAAATTGGTTTAAAAAAAAATCGGATGGGGCTGTGTCGGGGCGCACGCCCCATTGGTTTAATCTGAAACGTTACAGATCATGGATGAAGTTCCTCTGAGCTACAGACCGACCAGCTTATCTATGAAGATAAATGGGAGGCACCATCGTATTTTTTGAACAAAACTGAAAGTCTCCAATGGAAAATTTTAGTTCCTTCATTTGACCAACCCTACAAATAAATTGGTCGGTCTTAGTCAGCGAGTCACTTTTAGTGTATTGGATTGAAATAAAAACGAGACATTGACTAAATTTAATTTTAACGTAACACAGAATGGTACAAGATATTTATTTCAACTAACATTCGACGAAAATTCTATTCAAGAAAACAATTGAACAACATTGTTCTGTGATATGAGAAGTAAGAAACATAAAACATAACAAGCAGCGGTAGGGTGCTCGCGCCGTTGGCGTCGTTCACTGAACGCGCCGTGCAAGCTTTGCGACGCTCCCGAAACGGTCTCGCTCGCTCGACACCGGAGATTGGGGTACCTTCCCTTTCCAACAATATGCGTAATTTATATTTCCGGCTGGTTTTTGCGCGGGCTGAAGTTGACATATTGAATTTTTATAATTCTTTACGCGTTTACTTTAATTTTTTACACATAAATATTGTCTAAAATACACTTATTACTTAAATCGATCTATCTTGAAAAACTCTAATCACAAGCACACACGAATTACCGCGACATCACGTCTAAATCGTGAGCTACACTGAATGGAAATGAGCGAGAGCGCCAGTTTTGGTCGATCTGCGCTGTGCCCCTTTCCTGCCAACCCGCTTGCCAGTGACGCAAACTCAAAGTCGTATCAGCGAGCTGACCATGTAAGTTATAAAACGAAATTACATTTACGTCTCTAAGATTAATAGTTAAGGAGTTACTAAGGTACGGCAATGTAGACCTTTTCGTTACGCTACAAATTTTTGTTCTGGTATATGGTATGTATGAATATATTTCGTAAATAAACACAATAAAGAATCATAATTTCGAAAGTTAGCGATGCAGAAGAGTAATAATTTTACGAATGATACCACCAATAGAAACAAAACAATATAGATTAGTAGTTTTTTAAAAAATAACTCATCTTCTATAAATGTTTCTAACAATTATAATAAAAATTACAGTTTAATTTGTAGAGTTTTATTAACAAAAAAAAAAATACAATGTTTTAAAATTACTTAATCGACGTATTTAATTTTAAAATTTCAAGAATATTTCTCTAAATTATTCATATAATATAAAAATTAAGTAGATTTTGGTATTAAAGAAACGACTGTATTAAGAAAACCATCCATTTTTTATTTTTTAAATGTACATTATCATAAGTTGTTAATATTATATACGTTGTAAATCTTCCTTAAAACCTTTTTCAAAATTAGAATTCAAAGTAAAAATGGGTTTTTTCCATTTAGTAAATTTATGAATAAACTTTTTAATAGCAACTATTTTGTATTCATGATTTCCAGGTTTAATCGATTGTTATAAAATTTCTCAAACCAAAAGGAAAACTATAGGAAAATAAAAATGTTTTATGTGAACATAAACGGTACAAAAGTCAAAATTTTTATGAAACCAAGCGGATAATGTAAAAGGCAAATAATCATTGCTCATAATAATAATCTTGAAAATGTAAAGAAAATAACTATAAATCATTCAAATCAATTTTGAATTATCATTTAAAAATAAATAATTAACTAATTATTTACTTTCTTAAAATGTATTTGATAAACTGGTTTAAAAATATCAATTTATAAACTATGATGAATAATACTATAAGCTTTAGCCTGCTAGAAACTAATAAGACAGTTACCCGACAAATAATACAAGAAACTAAAATGTTTTTCTTCATGTAATGGATATATAAATACGACAGGAATAATTCATAATTAAGAACATAAAATGAAACGAGACAGACTAATCAAAGAAAATAACAGTATTAGTTTCGGCCGCATGGTCGGATTGGGGGATGAAATTGAATTTTCTTTACATTTTAGGACATAAGAAGTACGAAAATACCATTCACTTAAAAATGAATAATTTCCTTATATACGCGTAAATATATATAGACCTATACATAAACATTTTGGCTCGAAAATCTCCAAAACCATTACATCAATTTCATTGAAATTTAGATATGATGTAGTAATCTCACTGTCTATTAGTAGTGCATGTAAAAATTTAAAGATTGGTCGAGTCGTTCATGAGTTACGCTTTATTTAAGGTCCACAATATAATTTCAATTTGAGGTATTTTTTTCGGTCGCATGGTGGAAATGGGAGATGTAATTTAATCTTCTTTACATTTTGAGATATTAGGAATACGCAAATACCATTCATGTATAAAATTTTTTAGCTCGAATATCTCCAAAACTACTTGAAATTTAGATAAAAAGTAGTACATCTGAAGTTTTGCACGTGGGAATTTGATGAAGATTGGTTGAATAGTTTATGAATTACGCCCAATTGTTCCAAAAAATCTGAAAATTTTGTGGCTCGGAAAATCTCCAAAACTACTAGATAATTTTAAACGAAATTTAGATAAGCTGTATGGATATAATAAATAGAGCAGTAAGGTTAGAGATAAATTTTTTCCCCGCCCCTCGGAGCCAGATCGGCAAGTAATCTTAAACTCAGCTCCGAGGGGTGCCATAGCCTCTAACTTGCTCGTCGGGAACAAAGTTCCCGTCAGATACCAGAGACTCGGTCTTCTAGGCGCCATGCCTCTAATGAAAGGAACCCAAAGGATCCCCCACCGGGACTAAGTCTTACTTTCCACCCAACGGTACTGCAGAGTCCCCACCCGATCATCGTAAGCGGGAGTTCGAAGCCTCTCACCCGCACCCGGATCGGGCAGTCCCTCACAGATACCGTGATATTCCTATGCAGAAGCAGTTCCAGGTGTAGATGGAGCTATCTTGCATCCCCGAGCCCCGGTCGCATGGCCATGTGACTTGCAGGATAAGCAAATAAGGTCCTGCTGGAAGTCCTTGCGTAAATGACCAGCTTTACCACAAGTAAAACAGTGGCCGCTTCTGTCTGCGCCAGAACAGAACTTGGCTCTTTGGCGAAGATTAGAGGTAAATTAATGAAGATTTAGTTTGCCTACCGATATTTTAGAAGTTCGAATCCAATTCAAAGCGGTTAATATTTAATATTTATTTTTTACCTAATTCAAGATTTCCCAACTAATCAAACAGTAATGAATACTCGTTGTCATTGATGAAGAAATTAAAGATCGTCGATAATGAATATTCATAAAATCAAATTATTCGACAGATTAGAACACGTTTGGCTGTATTTTATACTTAAGATACTATACACTTTAAAATCGCTAAGTTCAACTTCTAAAAGGCAGTATATAAAAGTTAGCGCAATATAGAGAGTGATTCACGAAAAATGTAAAGAACTTTCAGGATATGTTTTACTGGTAAAATTAAAGATGTTAAACTTAGAAATAGTTACGTTTATATTTAGTCTCTGTGGACTTAATTCATACCATTTACTCAACTTCAAATCTTTTACAAGGTTTATTTAAAACATTTATTTGTTTATAATCCATATAATAAAAATTATTTTACTACCCCTGATTTTTAGAAAAATACTAAAAATACATTACTGGGACCTATTCTTTTTTCAATATTCAATCAGTTTCATGTAAAATGATTAAATTTACCCCTTAATTAGGGTCCGAAGAACAATAGTCTGGCTTAATTTTATCGAAGGCGCAGAAATCAGGGCGAAATCTTTTGCCAGCCGACATTCGTTAACCCAAGCGATTCCGAAGCTATGTTTTATGAATTTTCTTCTTTATTTTCACAAATAGAATATTGTCAAGATAATATCCGTCTTGGTGCAGTACCTTGGTTAGGGTAATTACTGTATATATTTACTGCGGTTCAAATAATAAATAATTCGTAATTAGGTATGATCCTTTAATATTTGAATGAATAATACAAAATTATGTATAAGTGTACATAAATGCTTTTAATGATTCCATAAATGATACACTGTTAAAGAATATATATCATGTTATATTTTGTAAGTTTGTACGTTGAGTCCATGAAAATTGATAGAAGAAGGCTGGAAGAAGACTGCCTGAGTATAGTGCGCAGCTAGCTTATATAGTGTGTACGGAGCCGCTGAATCGTTAGGATCCGAGTGCGTCCGAAAGGAGCTCTGTGAACTGTACGGAACCGAGTGCATCTGAAAGGAGCTGTGTGAACTGTGCGGAGCGACTGAATCGTCAGGAACCGAGTGTGAACTGATAGAAAGACCTTTAAATTTTAAAGTTCTTCTTAAATAAATTTTTAATAACATCCATTGAGTCTGAAAGTTTGTTATATTCTTCGTAAATCTCCCAGCATATGTTACAAACAAAACTAGAATCGATATGATGATAACAACATTATAGATCGATGTAACTAAATAGAGAAAAACTTTAATTTTAGTCCTAACAATATATTTTACTATCTGGTTTATTACGACCATTCAAATGAAAAAAATAAATAAATAATAAATAAATAAAATAGTCTCATAAATCTATCACCAATTCAAAAAATATATAAAAATTGGTGATCGTTACAAGAATTTTGATGAAAATGCCTATATTCCAATAAATACATATATTTAGAATAATTTAATTACCACAAAAAGTTTTAATAAATCAAAATTTATCTCAACATTCTAACGATCTGATTTTCTCCTATCAAACTACCAATAACTTCAACAAATACAGTATTTTTTGTATAATTCTTAAAATTACATATAAAAAAAATATTTGATTTTCATTCAATACATTAAATAATTGTATAAAATTTAATATTTTAAACAAAAATGATTATATTTAAAATTAGATATATGCTATAAAAAAAGAATCAAATAAATTTTGTAACTGGTTAAACAGTAAAGAGTTAAGATTAAAATAACCCGTAGCTTGCCTATATATAACTTGAATGATTCATAACACTAAAAACAGTATACAGCTACTTGATTTAAATAAAGGATAAGAAAGAAGGTAATAATAAAATATTAAAACAGAAATTTATGTTTAAAAAAAAGAATTGGAAACTGAAGTACCAACTATTAGTTAAAGAAACAAAGGTCTTAATTGACACAAGAATTTACTATTTTCCAAAAAGATATGTGTATTCTCTAGTATCAAAAGGACAACCCACACACACACATATATATATATATATATATATATATATATATATATATATATAACCGGATTAATCGGCAAATATTCTAGACCTGTAAGCGGTAAAAGATAAAGAGACAAATAATAAAACAAGAGAAGGGAATACGAGATAGAAAATATGAAATAGGAGTATTAGAAAAAGATGGAAAGAGAAAAAGTGATAGTAAAAAGAAAGAGATCGTTATCCGAGGACGTCTATCAATAACGCCATCCTGTGGGTAGATCGTGGGCGGCCTCATAGGCAGATAAAGATAGATGTTAAATTATAGGCGCCAGATATTATGCAAATTTATTTTGGCACATTAGTCTAATTCTGAAACAGCTTTATTACATTTATCAGTTTTAAAAAATCTTTCTTTGCTCTAATTCTGTCTCACTATAACTTACTGTATTTAATTATTATCATTCGATAACAATTTTTTTCCGAAATAAAGAAAATAAATTAGACGCTGGTCGTAAAAATGAACCGAACGAATAGATACCACCACTATGTTAAATAGATATCTATTCGTTCGTATATTGTGTATTGTGATTTGAAATACAAATCATTTCCCTCTGATGAAATATGGGCATTCTCCACAGCAGCAGTAACAAAACAACGTAATGATCGTACAGAAGAACGTGAAGCGTATTTTATTCTGTGTTAGTGGTATTCTTATCATGTTGCATTAAAAATGACAATGGAAGTAGTAAAAAATAAAAAAAAGTATTTTTATTTTAGATAATTAAGGTTGTTGTAAGAAGCTACAACATTATACTGAAATTCTGGGCCAGGTAAATGTGCTTCAAATTAATACTTCACGAGATCTACACTGTAAGACACAACTCTATAAGTAATCCAAGTATATAGGCTAACTAATCGTACATCAGTATTAAATGACCTAGTTATCTTATAAGTTAGTAGAAACTTCATTTACATCCATCCATACATATCATCTTCATTCATCCTCTGAAGTAATGCCTTACGGTGGTTAAAAACAGAAAAAGAGAGAGAGAAGGGTAAAGTCAGAGAGCAGCAGCGAACTACTCGCACTTTCAAAAACATTGAAAAAAATCAATTCAGGATATATTCATAGCCTAAACAGAAACGAGTAATATCTTAGATGAAGAATTAACTGCTGTGCCTACATAATAAACCCAACTCCATGAAACCACGAAGTAGTTCGTGAAACAAAAATTCTTGGCATTTATAAATGAAGTTGTTAAGCGTCAAATTTCTCGTATACTTTACATAAGAAATATCTAAAATTAGAACTATACCGTAAGTAAATTACTGTTTTAGCAAAAGAATTAGGGAAATTTGTAAAACTAAATAAGAAAAAAGACCAACACGATAGGAAATTTTGATTGTCATAACTTTAATAAAAATAATATTGTGGAAATTTCAAATACCGTATAATTTAATCAAACATTTTAAATTTAATTATTACTTAGTTCTCGAGAGAATACTCTCCCTTCTATAAAAAAAATATATAAACAAAGGTTCTATGAAAAAAGCAACAAAACATTCAGATAAAACGAAATGTTTTAACGAGACAGAAATTTTGTAGTTCACAAAATATTCTCTCGAATGATTAAAAAACCTAATAAATCAAACTGAAAATAGGAGTTACGGAAATTACTACAAAAAATTAAGATTCTACTTATTATAATCTAGTAAATTACCTCATATTGTGCCTTTATGATATTCGAGTGAAGTTTTAGAGTAATTGTCGTATGGGTGGCAGGATAAAGTTCAAAAATGTCAGAATAGTAAGTCGACTGGATATATTAACCATCTAGATGGACTGCGTTTTTTTCTACAGTTCAGAACACAGACCATCGTTTCGTTAACTATACCTAAACTAAAGACATCCTCACCAAAATTTAAAGAAAATGTTAATCTATGATAAATAATAATACTGTTTGTTTATTTTTATAAAAAGTGAGACTTACGCATTACTAAAATTTAAATTGATTTTTTAATAGCTCCGATTGTTATTTAATGATAAGCAAATATATTAAAATTAAATGCTAGAAATGAATGATTACTGAAATTTAAATTTACTGTTTTCTTCTCCCTGTTGAGTTGACGTAGCGCAAAAAAGCTTTATTTAGCTACAGGAAGATATTCCAGTTCCCACGAAGAGATGTACGCTTTTGATTTAGTATCACTCGCCTATTCCCCCACTGATTCTATTGATAATTTACAGACCTTTTAACGTAGGTTCTAAAAATGTTCTGTAAAAAATTTAACCTTCTGGAATCTAAAGAAACAAAATAGAAGCTTTCAAATAAAAACAATTTCAGATAAACGACATTTTTTATTCATTACAAAATAGCTGGTAAAAATAATAATTAGAACCAAAATAATTAAAAACAGTTATATAATTAGTCATAACTAATAAGTTACTGTATATACATTTACGTTTACACTTATTTTCTGAAATTATTAACTTGTTTTATTCTTTTTGAACAGCTGATTAACAACACATTTCTGTTTTTAATCATTTTTACAAGCTATTTTTAACGAATAAAGATTGTGGTTTATCTAAAATTGATGTTTTTATTTGAAAGCCGCCATTTTGTTTCTATAAATTCTTGAAGATTAAAATTATCACAGAACATTTTTAGAAATTTTGTTAAAGGTCTGTAAATTATCAGTAGAATCGGTGGGGGAATGGGCGAGTGACACCAAATCAAAATCGTATACTTCATCGTGGGACATACGTTATGTGTATACTATATGACAATATCCGTTGCTTTATATTATCCACCCTACAATTTCTTATAGTTGAAAGGCATGTAAAGCACCTGAGATAAAAGAAACATCAGTCGAAGTTGCTTTCTGTGAGAGTAATGATACTTACTATTCTACCAGTCGCTGTGATGATCAGACTAAGTGTCAGTTATACGTCTGAACATTACTTGCACTTCGGTGGGACTGAGATGCTGATATGCAGTCGTATATTTGTTTCAGTGAAAAAGAAAATGGGAAACCACTTCACTTCTTACTTTTCATTGCAAGTCAACCCTTAAGGTTATGAAATTAACAACACGGAAAGTAATATTAGCTTATACCACTTATTTGACTGTTTTCTATAATAGACTCGCATTATTTGCAAGTAGTGAAGTAAAATGGATCTTTACAATCTGTTTTTGTTAAATAAATATACTGATTTCCACAATAAATTACTAATTTTAATAAATGTATGATAAAGTAGAAAGGAATCATTTAATTTTCTATATTATAATTACCGTAAACTAAATAGGTTTTTGATAAGTTTTACATTAATAAATAAACAATAAATGATTAAAAAACGATTTTCAAGAAATCATGTAATCCATCAATATCTTTTTTACTACTATATATCGTTACCATACATTCAAAACGATATAGAATAAATCGAAAAGAAATCATGGCTAAGCTGAAAAAGATACGATATTGAAAATATGAAGATTTCTCTTAAAAATGTCATCACTGAAAAATGGCAAGAGTATTTAAAGTGCATGCGATTTAGATTGAATTTTGATTACTGTAGAAGCTAATATGAGAGATAAAATGAAGCGCTCTTATCAATAGTTTCGTTACCAAAGCCTTGTCAGGATGAATCCCGAGTACATTTACTCATACCTCACTGAACATTTAAAAAAATAAATGTAAAGAATTAAGTTAAAAAGAGGCAAAAAAAATAAGTAAACGCTACAAAAGTAAAAAATTATTAAATTATTTATTTCATTAAAAAAGTATTTAAAGTAGTGATATAATAATTAAATAAAACCCGAGGTTTAATTTTTTAAATCGATTGGTAGTAAGAATTTGTATTTGGAAAAGTAAACGGTGCTAGAGAAAAGAAACAAGCTTAATTCAGCGAATTATACAGTTGCTATACGTAATCATTATGTGATTAGATAACATATAATTTAAAATAATTTTCAGCTGTTTAAAAAAAAAGAATTTTATTTTTATGCTTTCACAAAAATTAATCCGTAACTAAATAATTTATATAGTAGTAATAAAGTATTATATTCACGAACATCTCAAACAATAATTATGAGGTAAATTTATAAATAAATTGATGTTTAACACGTAAGTATAAAAAGGGTAATGTAATCTACGAAAAATAACATTGAAGATACGTGATACATAAAAACAAACAAAGAAAGCCGGCAACGATATACCCGAATTATTCTGGTAATTGTATTGAGCGTAATATTTATGTTAAACTCTCTCCTAAAAATAAAATTAAAACTTTTTTTTAACTACTCCATTTATTTTCCTATTACATATTTATTTTTACTTTCGCAGCAAATATAACTATAATAGCTACGGTTAAAGAGGAAGGATGGTGATCATGTCAAAAATGGGGTATCGAGTTTTTTTTTGTAAATCTATGTTTTTGTACCCACCTAGTTAACGTAAATTTAAAAAAATATATGTATCCTTGTCGCACTGCTTTTGGCCTTATATCTCAGGATTAACCAAACCAGTTTTCTTCAAATTTGGCTCAAATATTTCCATCCATTCATCGTATCAATTTGTTTTACATATTTCGTTACGATGGCAAGGGATATCCGAAAAAACAATTTTGTTTTTCTTCAGTTGCATTTAAGAGAAAACTATACTAAAACAAATTTGTTACAATGCATATAAATAATCGAAAACGGTTGTTTTTTTTTTTCAAAAAATCACACATCTCTTAAAAAGCCACATCTCTTAAAATTAAAATATTAAATATAAAAATTTATTGAAGACGCTGTCTGTTATTTTACTGTATTTCCTTCGGTTTAAATATTTTTCAAAATTATTTTGAAAAAAATTGAAATCGGAATAAATGAGCATTTGATTCATTATAAATACAGAAGACCACAGAAATCGGCTATAGACAAGCATTATAAGGATACTGATCAAAAAATTATTTTTTCTAAGAGTTTTAAAAAAGTTACTTTACAAACAGGAATTAATAGTCATTTTATTGTCAATAATGATGGAGAGACTACCTGATATTGACGCAATGATGAGTAATATTTATGAGCGTAAATATTATTCATAGATAAGTTTTTATCTATGTAACACTACATTGGGTATTAGATCATGATTTTTTGCTAATTTTTATTCTAATTTTATTTTTTTAAAAATAAAAATATTTATTTTATATTATTTCGTATAAACACTTTTTTCACTTTTCTAAATATTTGTTATTATTTATTCTTTTTTATTTAATCTATTTGTCCTTTTTCTTAGTGACAACTAATGATTGTTAATAAACACCTAGACAACTAGTTCAAAGATAAAATTATTGTAAACAGTTTTTGATCATTATTTCCTTTTCCTAGCCTTTTTCATTAGTCTTATATTTGTAAGAATCATTGAAAATACGAGTATATTAATCTTTTCGCATAGTTGTCATTTCAGTAAACAATAATACCAATATTTAAGTTCCTCTTAAATGTAAAATGTTTGGACATCGTTACATAGAAAATGTTCTTGGAATTGCCAAATCGAATAAACAATATTGTTTCGCTTTGAAGCTTCTTTAGCAGTCGCTAAGGCTTCACATAAATATCACATATTTGAAAATCTACATTTCTTCCCCCCCAAATAAAATATAATAATTTAACTTACGGCTGCTTCAAAACGTCACACCGACTTTTCTTTTCATCTTCATGTATTTAGGCGGTTACCTGTTACGACATCCGAAAGTAATCTGTTGCTTCCATCTCTTCTTGGGTCATCCCAAACTTTGCCGTCCGCTTGGCTTGTAATCAAAGACTCTTCTCGGGAACGGCGACGTTTCCATCCGATCAAAGTAATCCACCCATTGTTTCCGATATTCATAATCTTTTTGTTCAACTAATAAATCTTCAGTTCCTTATTTATTTCAAAATTTTCCTTCCGGTCTGCTCTTGTATATCCTGCTGCTGACTTTGAAATCTCATTTCGGCATTCTGCAACCTAGACCTCTGTGCTGTGTTCATCATCCATGTTTCGCTACCAAATAGAACCAGGAACTGCCATTACTTTATACAATTTAATTCTTTTCGAACCTTATTCCTCAATGTCCTTTTAATAGTGCCATTCATATAATTGAATCTTTCAATCTTCTCATTCATATTCACCTCTTCTCCCTTGTAGGATATGTTGCAACCAAGAAACTTAAAACAGCTTACTTGTTCCAGTATTTTATTCTTCAAAATAATCTTTGGTCTTACCGGCAACAGCTTCTAATAGCAATAAATTTAGGTTTATCTTGGCGTATTATACATTCTAGCCACTTTTTATAAAGTTCAATCCTCTTCCACACCTGTCTTGACTTTTTAGAACGTTTTGAAAATTAACTCCGGTAATACGCAATTTATTACGTTAAATTTCATTAACGAAAGTTAAACAGTCTGTGAAATATAAACATCAAAACTTCATTTATCAGCCTACATACTATATTTGAATGTTAAGTCATAATAAATACTGTTTATGGCGACTTGACACGAAGCAAAATCACTCACAAAAATGGCACAGCCATTCAAAAAATAACAATCATCCCGTGCCAGGTTTATTTGGCTTCTTCACCGGACCGGATGTAGCAGTAAACTAAAACAACCGAAATGTAGACGATATTCAATTCTAAATACATTTCACTCAGTTCATCGCAAAGAATATCTGCATAATGAACATCATTACTATCAGAGAAGTTAACTCTGTTTAGTGCCACCTTTACTTCAGATGCTTTATAGAGGGCATAAACACGGAAAAATTAAGACAGATAGTACAAAGTACAGATTAGTATACCTCAGACAAAAAACGAATAACAATTCACATAATCTCCACTTAGTACATATCAACCCTTTCGTACTTTTGCTCTCACAAGACATCATAACGTTGACACATAAAAAATATCTGAGAAGTCATACACTTTCTACATTAAATAATTTAATACATCAGCAGTGAAGGTAAAATAATAACGCTAACAGTATCAACAAAATCGATCTGATTTAATGTAAAATCTTTACGTAATACATGCATTTCGTTTCACTTAAATATACTATTGAGCAGTACACAAAATGTACATAACAAAATGAAATGAATATATACAACAATATCCGATTACTGAAATCAACATATACGTAATATTGTTATCTGAATTAATACACAAAACTATATTTAAATTAAAGTGAACTTTAAGCTGATGGTAACATCAATATTCTGTTTATGCAATTTATGGGTATTCGAATGCTCGTTACCAAAGCATCGGTATTACAGTTTAAAAGTATCACAGTTCGATCTATTACGTCAAAGTAGTAATCTGATAATTGTGACCCGATTTGAATTCCCTAAAGGGTGATAACGATTTCAAAAAGTTTAAAACAACTGTTTGTCATTGGACATTTGGGATTAATCAATGACAATTAATCGGCAATCTGTCTATCTATTTTAATTGTGATTAGATGTGTTTAAGATGATTTCATTTTTATTGCTATCACAAAAACGACGTTTGAATTAAAGATTGATTTGACTGCGTTTAATGAGGTTTTAGTTACGAAACTATAAGAATTATCTGTATAAATAAAAATGTAAATGTTCGTTTGTTCAAAATTTTAAATCTCCGAAACTTCTTCACTGAATGTTTTGAAATTTTGACACAACGTTGCATTCGAATACGCGTCTGTTTTTGTATATCTACTATTTATAACTAAGATGTCACACCTGTGACAGGTAAAAACATGCGCTGTTTTTAAAAAAAAACGCTATCTGTTGGATGTAAAAGCAACACAAGCTATAGTAAATATTTTACGATTCCATTTCAATGTTTCCGATATATGTGTCCGTTATAGACTAAAAAAATACTGGTCCAATTTCCGCACAGGGAAAAAGGGAGAAAGGGAAAAATCGAAAAAAGTGAAAGGGAAGAACAGGAAAATTGAAAATAGGAAAAAGGGGAAAAGGAAAAACGGCAAAGTAAATGGAAAGGGGAAAGGAGAAAAGGGGGGAAAAGAACAGAGGATGGAAAGATAAAGGAAAAAGTGAAATGGAGAAAAGGAAAATGGGCAAAAGGAGAGAAGGAAAGGAGAAAAAGGGTAAAAGGGAAAACTTAAATTTTGTGAAGTTCCGTAATGTTCATTTTGTTAATGTTTTCAATTGTGTTCATTTAATCATACATATATACTCAAATCTAGCAATAGCGAAGCATTGCCGGGTCTGATAGTATATATTAAAAATAATAAAATAAACTGTAGATTAGATCACATGCTATCAAATTGAAAGCTTTAAATCAAAAACGGTTTGTTTTAAATATTATTTAATTTTAAATCAAATTGCGCCTAAGTCAAATTTTAAATGAAACCGAATTTTTATCTGACATGAAATTCAGTTCTATCTAAACAGCGATAGTGTTTTCGAGAAACTAGTCGCAATAATTAAGACTTCCGGTTTGACTATACTCTTACGTTGCTGCAAAATTATTACACTATATAATTTCAAATTTAAATCTTGAATCTATCAAGATGTGTATTACATCTCTTTGTTGTAATAATTTACATACAAATTTTTCCGGACTGGAAGGAATTCTTTTTTTAATATCGGATTATGGCTCCTTGAATTCTAACTGAAGGTCGCCCATTTCATTTTGCGATTGAAACCGAAACCGTAGTACGCCATTTTTTAACCAAACAATCTATACTATTCTTTTCTGGAATACTGGCAATCGGAAATTTTTCCTGATTATTTGAAACGTTTTAAAAGGATCCACAGCATACAAAAGCTCCCACTATAGAAACCCTTTCCTCGATCGAGTAAGGCATTTTAGAAAAACACAACTTCAACAAACGAAACTATACTATACTGAAGCATTAACAGTTTACAACTGACAAAAAGAGATAACGAGTGCCAATAGTAGTGCTAGAAGGGGCAACTAGAGTAGCAGCAGTCATTTAAGATGATCTTAAAGACTGAGTTCGAGCCGGCTCGGTACAGTTTTAAGTTGCTTACCCTGTACAATTATAGACGTAATAAAATTATAACTAAAATTATTTGTCTGAAAATAATTTAATTATAATGGTAGAATGTTCTTTCATTATATAGGAAACGGAAGAAACTTTTGTCCTAATTAATAATAAAATATCAATTAATATCTCTAATGTGTAATATCAATTATAAATCATTTTATGCAGATAGATTTTATTAGCTTTATATATCTAATATGTAAATATGACTATCATTTCAGTTGTACTGATATATTCTGAGACATTTAATTAATAATTATAATTCATTTAATTTTTTTTTTTTAAATTTAAATCGTAAATAACAATTATAAGGAATATCAAAATGAGGATAGGATATACTTAAATCACCACAGCATAGCACAAGTAAATTAAAAATAAGTCAAATGTGGACATAAAAATGTAGTTTCAAATATTTAAACAAATTTTGGAACCGTCACAAAAACATACGACGTCATACATATGATTAAAAGGAAATTCTTAACGGTAAACGAAAAAAGTAGAACCTTAAACAATAGTGAAAATATAATAAAACGATTCTTCCTTCCCTATGAAATCGTATTTTTTTTAAATGGATTTTTTAAATTGAATTAAAAATTTACAAAAAACTCTTTCTGTAACACATTACATTTATTACTATTTATTGTTTGAAATAATAAATAATATTACGATGCAATTACCTGTAACATGAAGGGTAGCGTTACGACTAGCAGCAGAACCAGCACTGTTTCTTGCGACACACCAATATACTCCATCATCATGTTCCTTTTTACCATGAAGAGCACGTAAAAAGAAAAGTGATCCGGCAGGTAACAACACACGATGGGAATTCGGTGTAATTTCTAATGGAGCACCATCTTTCCACCATTCTATTTTTGGATCTGGTCGCCCTTCTGCCTTACAATTTAATGTTACCGGTTCATTTTTTGCGACAACCATATCAGCAGGGTGTTCCGTGATTCTTGGAGACCGGTATTGACCTGAAACATGCGAATAACAAAAAATTTGCATTATTCTATTTAATCAGTAAGAAACTTTATTACGTATATGAATTAGTAATTTTCTCTACTGAAATATGTTAAGAGTTTATAATGAACTGTTCCCAAGAAAGATGAACATTAATTTGTTGTTCACATAACCTATCCCAATCTTGGTAATAGATAAGACATATATAAAGCATCTGAGGTACACGAGGCTGTAATAAAGTTATTTGCTTTCTCTTAGTGTAATTATATTCACTAGGCACCCTCATCATACATCAGCCTATGATGAACAGAGTGAAGGCATTGATTGTATAGTTGAATATCAGTGGACATAGATGTGTGATAATACATTTGGATCGCTGAAGAAGGCTAAAGGAAATAATTTTACTTTTTATTTTACAAATAGAGGGAAATTTGGCGTAAAATGATTGTTATTTTGAGAATATTAAAAATTAATTTTCGCAGTGACTAACTTCTTACATCAGGTCGCCTGCAATTGTTTTGTTATGGCATCTGAAAATTATAAAAACAAAATAATACCAACGAGTAAAAAACGAAAAGTGTAGGGTTAAAAACGCATAAACCCCATCAGAGAACAATAAATTATTTTTTTACAATAAAAATGTTAAAGATTTTTTAAAATCAATGAAAAGCTGTCGGGTAAACTTTTAAGAAAAAATTACAATGATAAAAAACACAGAATTTATTACACGTCTGTGTATTCTTTTACGCTGAAAATAAATCAGAATAAATCAAAATTAAAATCCTTTCGCATCTAGTACAAAAATATAATCCGTCCATAAATGAATGGCGGAATATACTTATCACATACTTATAAAAACCTTTACATTCACTTCAAGATCAGTGTAGACTATATATAACTATATAACACAAAACTATAATGGTAAAAACACAATATTTTTACGTAAAAATGATCATATATCATTTATAACCTTTTTTTCTTATAGGGAAAGAAAATTCTGTTACTTAGAACTATCCAAAATTTATTTTATAAATTAACATAAAGTTCATTTGGCAAAAAAAAAACCACATCATGAATCTATTTATCGGTTTTACTGACATATAAAAACATAATTAGCGGTACAGTTATAAGAAAAAAAAACAAGATTATTTCTTATAAGAACAAAACAACTTTTTAAAAGAAATTTAATTTCGTAAATTTCCTACTACAATGAATTACGAGTAACTTAAATTTAGAGCGAAACACATTTATCAAGGAGTGATATAAGACCGCTGAGTATATTTTTAACACGCCAAAGCACGGTCTAGCAGAACTGCTGACCTCCATACAAGTAATCACACTTACCGAAAAGATGTAAAATTCTTAAACATCACTTTATCGGGTTATAATTAGTATAAATAAATTAAATAATGTATAAATATAATAATTAAAATTTGAATATCTACTTTTTTAACCTACTTATTTAATACATTGTGCTCTTTTACAAACATTGATGTATCAAAGAGTTATTCGATTCAAATAACAAAAAACAAATCTAAAAAGCTGATCTCTGTAGCGGAGTGGTAGCGTCTTGGCCTTTCATCCGTAGGGTTGGAATCATGGACAAGCATGACATTATTTCATAGGCTACAAATTTTCATATGAGATGAAGCTTCTGTAGTGAAATATTCATCAGTCAAAAAATAAAATAATATAGCTAATTACTTGGTAATAATAAGATGCTAAGCCACATATTTACTCCTTAAGGAATTTTCATTAAAAAAAAATAACACAATGTCAAATTAAAAAAAAATTAATCTATAAATCTAAAATTGATGAATAAATATAGTTAGTAATCAGTTGATTTTTAATGAAATTCAGTGTTTGCGACTTTATCTGTTATTATTTTATACATTTTCCCAAATCCAAATATCACTTATTTATTCATATAAATCGAACAACTGGTTTTCATTAATTTTTATTTTACCGGTCACAATAAACATTAGAAAATATTTAGTTTTTTCAGTACTTTTATTTCAGTAAAAAGGATAAATAAAAAACTCTATCGCAACAAGTGCGTCAGAAGGGCGAATTTCTGGTTTTAGTTAACCTTGGGATCGAACCCAAAAACCCAGTTTTTTGGTCTCTAACTGCGGTTTCTGCGAACCGATTCGCTTGAAAATTAATAGGGCTCCATTGCCATTATATTTACATCACCATACCAAGTTTTGTAAAAATCGGTTGAGAATTGCGTCCGGTAAAGCAAACGAAAAAATCTTTTACATACGTAAATAAACATAAATGAGCTGAACGTTTGCCATATCGATGTTAACCAAATGTGGCTGGCTTTGGCTGGGAGGTAAAATGCAAACAACAATACTAGTACAATACAATGACTAGTACACAAGGCAGTAACTGACGCGGGGCAAACTTTCAGCTTACGTATTGTAGTGATTTCCAAATTCTTTGAAAATCCGCTAATATCTTTAAAAAATGTTGAAATCTTGAAAAACTATACACAATTTTCCAGATAAAATAATACATCTTTTTATAAGTATTAGTACTCAAAAGGACACAATCGCTTCTATTGTGGATCACTGGAACAACACATACGTAAATAGGTGGATAATATAAAATTTAACACTAACTGAAATTCTACCAATAACAAAATCATGTTAAGAACTGATTTTTCTCAATTTCTAAGTGTATATCTGGAAACGCACCAAGAATCCTAGGTAACAGCAGCTAGCAAAACATCAGAAGGACGACCGCTACGTAAGGTCAGAGATCTAACCTTACTCCTAAACTATGTAACTGGGTGATTTTTAATGAATGTAAATCAGAAAATTGTGAACTGCAATTTACATATTTATCTAACTAATTCATCGTTTATTAATCGGTAATTTATCCTTCCCGAAAAGGAAAAACCGGACGTAAATAATTTTAATTCGATATTTTTAAGCAATAAATTAATAAATTATCAACATTATTAAAACGGAAATATTATACAAATACTATTATATGAAGAATTAAACTGTACGCAAACACTGAGTTTGTATTTCAGAATGGAAAATATATTTACATTAACAACCAAAAGGATTTATTGTAGAATTGTAAACCCTAAACTCATGGATGGCCGCAGTAGGCTCGGGTCTAAAATAAACAAGCCTAATTAACCACCGTCGAACCCAGACAAGAAATGTAAAACAAAATTTCAATAGACCTAAAACACTGCAAATGTTTCATTGTTAATCTTTGTTATTTAAATAAATGTTTATTTTAATTTACGGAAGACAAGTAAGGTTGTATGCAAATAATGGTGGATGAATTAGAATTTTAAAATGATCTATTTAAATAAATTTTAGGATATCAAACGTAATGAATAAAACATACCGTAGTTGTTATTTTTCAAATAAAATAATTCCTCCAAGATAACATAATAAATTATAATCAACATTTTAACCCAACAAATAAAAAAAAATCTGTTGTGGACATCACATGACTTCCTTGTACGCCTATTAAATTACATATACACATTTTTTGCTGGACTTCATTTAAACTTATTTCATTTGAAAGCGAGATACGATAATCCAATTCTTTAATAAATGGACATCTACGCAATTGCTGAAATATTAGTTTTTTTTTATTAACGTCAAATATTTATAAAATTATTAATTAAACAATATTACGTGAAATATTAAGACTGAGTAAAAGTCAATTTTATTACTCGTATTATTAGATCAGTATTATTCGTATCTCCGTGAGTTGCTGATTAACAAACGTTTCAGATTTCTGGTGTGTCTTATAAATAAATGTTAATAACAATTAAATTATTCCGTTTAGTGAACTCCTGCATACAAATGTTAATTTCGACATTACAGTGTAAAATATTCCATTTTTATTATTGGATTATTTACTGAATAATCAAAAATGAAAAACAATCATACAGGAAAAAGAAAGATAACATGAAGAAATATATCTCAAAAAAAAGAAAAAAAGATGAATATGGAGGAAGAAAATTTTAAGAACAAGGAAAGAATAACGAATTAAGTGAAGATGATAAATATAAAGAGCAAGAAAACGTTAAACCAAGGAAAGAATAAATTAAATGATTGGCAACAAAAAACAAATAAACAAAATAATGATCAACTCCGATTTAGGGAGAATATTGTCCGACAATATCACAGGAGTAATGAAATAAAAATGAGAATTTTTTGCAATTTATTAAAGATAGTGTATGTGTTCTTGTGAGGGTCTAGTTTTTAGTCACTCTGTAGTTAACTTTAATGTAGCTAAAACTAAACAGAAATTCCAGAATAATTAAATAAAATTAAATTGGAAAATACAGAAATAATACGATTCTAAATTATAATTTTCAATTAACATTTATCAGATGTTTCACCAAATCTATTATATATACACGTATGTAGTAATGCCTATTAAATTACATATCACATTTATAAAAGTAAACATTTTATTTCACTAGTTCTGATATTTTTTTACTGTTATTAATAATTATTTGTAGTAATTTTTTTTTTACAATCACGGGTTAATAATTATTAATAAATCAACATATTTAAATTAAAAAAAAAAGGAGTGAAGTCTGATTCGAACCGATGTCCCTTCCCTTGTAAGAACCAAATATTTCATTAATTAAAATTTTATTTAGCTATAACTCTGGAAGCGATGAAAATAAATACTACTTATGACATTACTGAAAAGCTCTCAGTGAGGGCTTATTACTGCAGTTAAGAAAAACTCCAAAATCCTATTTTTTTTTTAGATTTTGGGGTTTTTTGGACACTTTTGGTTCAATCGATTGCAATCAAAAAGGAAGGAGCACAACTAGATGTTACAACAATCCTAAATCCAAAATGTACGACTAATGGTCTTGAGTTATACGTACGTACAGATGTCACGCCGAAACTAATCAAAATAGATTCAGGGATGGCCAAAATGGATATTTCCATTGAAATCTGAAAACCGAAACTTTTCGGGCTCACAATACTTAAAAAATAAAAATAAAATAAGAATTTTTAAAGTAAAAAATTTATTAAATTAATTTCTATTTCGTATTACAGATCGTACGAACACTAAATTTAAGCATAGTTTTACTTTTTAAACTTTAAATAAGGAGGAACATCGAAATTAAGTTTTATAAACATTGAAAATTTGGAGAAAGGGTTATTAAATTCAAAAAATATTTTTTATTTAATTTGAATACCATTATAGTTTTTTAATATTCAGAAAATGAATCTTATTTGTTAAAAATAATATATGAAAATTTAAAAAATTATAGTTAAAATAAAGCAATAAGGCGACGAGCTGACACATATAATCTACTATATACATACATTTATTTTAAAGACATGATTTTAAAAGAATATAATAAATTTAAAAACGATGGTAAATGTGTAGAATTAAAAAAGTTGTCATCTAAAAGAAAAAACTTAGTTAAACAACCACGAAGTATATTTTATACAGATTATAACAAACAAGTTATTTATAAGAGTTATTCTTGTTTTTAATAAATAAGAATTCCTTGTAATAAATAAGTAATTAAGAACTGTCATCATTTTTTCTTTAAAAAAAAAAACTATATTACTGTTCTTTTTTTAAAAAACAAATTCTCATTAAAAAAATAAACAAGTTTTTTTCTGAAGATTTCTTAAACATTTTAAACAGGAAAAAATCAGAAGTAAAAGATATCAAGAGTCACACACAGAGCAATTAGAAGTGTAAAAAAAGAAGAAAGGACAAAGTATTACATTAAGGAAGAAAGGGAAACGAACATGCAAATGAGTTCATTAGGCAACAGTAATTTCTCCGAGGCGTTTCAGTTTAACAGCTAAAATCACCCTCTACTATCTTTCTTTTCCACAGAATACCGACCGATCTGCTCGTGACATCCGGAAAAAATTAATCTTTAAGAATAGACGTTCAAGTTAGTTAACTGGAATTAACAAAATGTCTGCATTTATCTGATCTATATTATTACACGCGCGTGCGTATAAGATGTTGCATTTTTTAACATCTACTTAACCTACAAATTTACCGATTAGGAGTTAATCTCATCGCAACTGTAGTATAAACTAAAAAATTATTTTTTTTATTTTTTAAAAAGGCAACCAATTCCTTTAAAGATCCTTTACAACACGACTGTCAGAAATATTTATTTGGGTTGAATGATCATCTCCTTAATTCTTAATAGGAGATGATCTTAGTCTCAGAATATTATATGAATAAATCGCGCGCGCGTACACACGCACACACACATTGCAGGTATGCATTTAGATGAAACTAAATAAAACAGATATATGTAAAATGACACTATTTCAGAGACCTCAGGTCGACCTTCCTAACTCTTTAAACGAAGTCTCCTTTCCTTCTATTTAGTAATTATTAAAAAATATAATAAAAAATAAAAAACTGCTATTTATCAGATATTCAATAACTGTAATAAAATAAATAAACATCAACCACATGATTTTTTAGCAACTAATAAAAGGTATATATAATTAATATTATGTATCATTGTTTTTTTGGATATATGATCTACCTCCAAAATATTTTTTTTCAAAAATATTCGGTACGCCTGAAAGCAAAAAAAAAAAAAAATATTAAGAACATCAAACATTTTTTTATTATTTTTTTCAGGTACATTTTTTAAAATCATCTTTATAAAAACAAATGTAGTTAATGACATAACATTTAAAAAAAATTCTAAACATGTAAATTAAGTTATTTAAATTTATAATCATCTTAAATCAAACGGTAAAATTTTTTATCTAAAGGTGTAAACGCTACATTGATGAATTAAAAAAATAAATTAGCCGGATTCCGTAGCTGAGTAGGTAGAGCGTCTACTCGGCCTTTCGTGTGGAGTCCCGGGTTCGAAACCCGCTTGGCATCTTTAATACGTTACCAATTTCTACCGGGCTAATGGCCATAGCTATTGATGTCCGCTCATTCGTAAAAAAGAGAACAAAAAAGTCATTCAATAATTTTTTTTTTAATTTCAATAAATAATTCGTACATTATTTTTTATAAAGCTATAATTTTGTTCATAACTTAAAAAAAAAAAAATTGAATTTGTCAAACGTAATTAATAAAATTCATTAATGATTAATGAATCTAATGAATTTATTTTAATGTAATGTTTAATTCATTTTTCGATTCATCATGGGTATATTTTTAACATCTAGAGATCATTTTCATAATATTATAAAAAAAACATTTTTATAAAAACAAAACTTTTGATTTCCATTTAAAAATATCAGTAGATTGAAATTCATGTTGATGCAACGTCGAGTTTTTACTAAAATCCATAAAAATAATAATAAAATCAGTATAAAGACCCACAACGCGACAAGAATTTGTTCATATATACGCGCTAGCACACACGCTCATTGGTGAGCTCTTACGAGTGCTCAAAGGACGTTCCGAATGAACCGCAGCTATTTTTTCTTTTTATAATTGATTTTTTTTTTTAAGAAAAGTTTCTTTTACGGTGATCAGAAATTAAAAACATAAAATTTAGACACGTTTCAAGGTCGAACAAAGAAAAACTGCCAGAAAATAAAAAACTGTTTATTACAAGAGGTGGACATTTTAAAATATATATATATTTTTTTTTAAAGAAAGCATAGCAAATATAATTTTTAATCGTAATGAATCTTTTATGGTTTGTTGGTTAGATTGTTTAAAAACAATTAAAAGTTGTGAGCGTATGCGTGCTGTGACTAATAGTAAAAAAAAACAAAATCCATTTTTTAATGAATTTACTGTACTTTAAACTGACATTTTAATTGTTTTAATTGACAGGTACTACAAACAAAATTGAATAAATAATTAAAAACGGAAATTGTCGATCGCAATTAATTTGGAAGATTTAATCTGAGCCAAAAATAACTACTATATTAGTAAGAACTACTTTTGGGATATCAGATAATAATTAATGAATACTGAGGATATAATAACTTCCAATATTACAACCCATTGGTTAATTTTGTTTTATACTTTCCAATTTTTAAACTACAGTTCCCAAATAAGTATGCAACAAAGGTAATATGCACAAAAGAGTCTGCATAAGAAACGAGACTAAAAAGTATACAATAGGTTATTCCCAACGACTATACTGGCCGTCATTTTGAAACGAAAATTTTTATGAAAAATTCGGTAGGTATAGCTCCTTCCGTCACTCTTTTACCTCTTTAGCCTCCGGGAATTACCATCCAGGTTATGAATCACAGGATGATATGTATGAGTATAAATGAACTGGTGTGTGGTTAATTGAAACCCAACAACTAAAGAACTTCGGTATCCACGATATAGTATTCAAATCCCTACAAAATAACTGCCTTTACTAGTACTAGAACACTGGAACTCTCGACTTCCAAATAGCTCCTTCCGTCTAATAGCACGAAACCTTCCAGTAGTGTTAGATAAAAATCTCGTTTGTTATAAAAACTTTAACAGAAGGTAGAAAGTTAAAATGGATCTAACTTTTTTCGGTAAAACAGGAGTTTACTCGGGGGATTAATTTAATTCGAATTTGAATAGATAATGTTCAATAAAATATGTAAAAAAAATCTGATGTGGAGACCACATGATTTTCTTGTACGCCTATTAAATTACATAAACACATTTTTTTTAAATGATAAGTACATAAAATTTTATTTTATTAATAACTTCTGATACTTTTTCATCGTTTATTGTTATTATTGAATTATTATTTATCGAAAAACGTTTTTTACAATCTGAAGTTAATATTCAATATATTTAAATGAAAAATAAAGGTAAAAAAAAAAGGATATGAAGTCTAATTCGAACTGATGTGCCTTCTCCTTATAAGATCCAAATATTTTATTAATAAAAATTTTATTTCACTATAACTCTGGAACCGATTAAAATAAGTACCACTTATAATACGAGGGCTATTCAGAAAGTAAGGAACGTTTTGGAATTTTAAAAAACCAAGTACAAGAAAAACTTTTTTATTATATACATGTGAAAGAGGGACTAAAATACTACTTTTCAACATAATCACCATACAAATTCATGCACTTATCATAGAGGTGGACAAGCTTTGAAATTCCTGTGTCATAGAATTCTGCCGCCTGTGATCTCAGCCACTCAGTGATGCACCCATCTTGCACAAAATTTGTGGTAGCCTAGCTTCTGTGAAACAATTTCAAACAATAAAGTCCCTGAAACTTGTGGGAAACATAGAGAAAGCTCAGGTATTGTGAAACGGCGGTTTTCACGAATCTTTTCGTCAACTTTGGAGACCAGATCGTCAGTCACAATGCTCGGACGTCCACGCTTCTCTTTATCGTGAACGTTTGCTCGGCCATTTTTAAACTGAATGTACCACTTCCTGACAGAACTTTCACTCATTACGTTATTCCCGTACACTTCATATAGTTCCCGATGAATTTCTATTGGTTTTATGTTTTTTGCCAACAAAAAACGAATCACAGACCGCACCTCACAATTGGCGGGATTTTCGATTGAAAAAAAAACGGGCAGTGCGGAGATATTCCCGTTGTCACGGCTGGACGCTGACTGAGGTGTCGAGCACGAGCACACTAATATATACGCAACTGGCGTGCGCCTGGCGGCGTCAGGTGGAAACGTTCCTTACTTTCTGAATAGCCCTCGTATATCGTTGAAAGACTCTCAGTGAGGACTTATTACAGAAGTTAAGAAAAAATTCAAAATCCAGATTTTTAATTTTTTGGGCTTTTTTGGACACTTTTGATCCAGTCGATTGCAATCAAAAGGGGAGATACACAACTAGATGTTACAACAGTCTTAAATCCAAAATTTCACATTTACTTCCTTTACTTCGTACCAAGGAAGTAAAAATTGAAGCTAATAAAAACGACTACAGGTTATTTTTTTATTTTAATTTTAATTTCTTCCTTTAAGAAGAAAATTAAAAAAAATAATGTTAATTTTTATCAAAACAATATATTACGCGCTCTCAAAAAACATGAAGTAAAACATTTGCTAGAACTTAAAATTCAAACCGCATTTTACATAAGATAAATAAAAAGCAAGGCAGTTAACAAAGTATTATCCCAAACACCATTTCATATCATCAGAAACATTACTTTTAACACGACAAAAAAAAAAAGAACACAGACTTCGATCGAGCTAAAATATAAAAATAAAATAGTGAAAGGGCTGATTTATAAAATTTGTTTGATATTAACATCTGTGTTGAACGTAGTATATTTTACGATAGTGTAATGTTGTATGTTCTTGTATTAGCGATAGCGATACAGGGGCTAGCGACTACAGACAGGCAATTAGAGACACGCGTGGACAGGACACATAACTCACCAGCGGTTTTAATATTCACTGCCGTCGCCGCAGGAAACTGGCTGCGAGTCGGGAACCCAGCCGGAAGCGGCGTTAACGATCCCGAGTCATGTCCTGGCGTCTCCTTCTCCACGTACCATCCCATTTACCCCTCAACTATTATCCCATCAACCCATCCATCTAACATCCAACACAAGCTTAATTAATCATCCATTTTATTATTTTTTTCAACTTTAAAATGAATAAAAAACTAAAATGAAAAGTTATATCTTGTAAAAAAAAACGTTGACACTAATTTAGTAACCTTAAAAATAGAAGATGAAATTTAACGTAAAATAATTTAGATAATAAATTAATGCTAATGAGAAGTAATTTCTGAAATTTTCTACGCAACACTAAATAAGTTTTATCCACCGTGAAAATATTTGATGAAGTTAATGTACCTGTGCTACCAACAATATATAATGATAATATTATACCTTTTTTCATAAGCCATTTACTACACAAATGGGGGGAAAAAATACACTTTATATCAGTAAAAAAAAAACCACCTTAATCTAATTTTTTTAGGATCGGCAGTAGGCCGTTAACGTAAGTTCAAATAAAAATAACTTTATAATAAACCTATCACTGTTATTAAGATTTCTTTTTGAATAGTTATGTTACCGGGAAATATTGTTGTTGGCGTTTAATTAAAGACACCGTCTCAGATGTAATCTTTTAAACAACCCAATTTCTAGAAAAAAAATTATTTGTTAGTTTTGTTTTAGAGCATCCCAGATAGATAAATAATAACGGTACCAGTCCGTAACGGAGTGGTAGCTCGGTCTTTCATCCGAAAATACCGGGTTAAAATCCCTGTCAGGTATGGCATTTTTCATACGTTACAAAATAAATTTCATCAGTTTAAATGACAAAGCAGTTGATGCCCGAAATCTCACTTTAAAAAAAATAATATATATATATATATATATATATATATATATATATACAGAATTATTCCAAATTGTTCGGGATATGATTTTATTCCCAAAAATAAGAAAAAAGGTCATATAAACATAGGTCAAAAAATGGTTCGTTAGCGGGTTTCGGCATGCGAAACATTTAGCCCTGCTTTCTGCTCTCGCTGAAATTAGCGTACTAAAATTGTTATGTATAAATTGAGGGATAAATGTGCTTCTTCCTTATGGTTTTTGATCTAAGAAATTGAATAAAAGTGGTCCCAGACTTCTATCTCACATAAGTTCTACGAAAAACAGCGTAAAACACGAAAAAGCAATTATTAGCAATTGTATGCAAAAAAAATCATTTAATTCATTGATTTACTCAGCAATAAAATACTTAACACCATAATATAAAACTAAAGAATGAAATAAATAAATAACATTAAACATATTGCATTAAATAATGATTACGATGCAACTTAAGAGATAAATTATACACCAAAATAAAAAATAAAATGCACATAAACAGGACAAAATAAAACTAACAAATCATGTGTAGAAGAATACGCTAAAATAGAATATAATATAAATTACAATAAGTTTAATAAAATATTTAAATTAAAAACAACAGTTTTTAATATCATAATTAAAATAATGATAATAAATTACATAAATAGTAAGGATCCTTTTAAAACAATAAAATATCATAACAAATATGTCCTAGAAACATAAGGAGTGTTGTCTAAAAGGTGAAATTTGTGATTTGAAATATATTGGTACGAGAAATCGTTCATTCTCAACTTAAAGAACACATCAATTGCATAAATAAAAATAATAAAGATCGATCTAACTTTGCTAAACACATTGTAGAGAATGGACATAATTACAATCCAAACGAATTTTTTGAAATATTGGAATACACTAATAACCTTCATAAAACTAGTATATTGGGGAAATTTCATATATATATATATGAATAATAATATACTTATAGAATGAACAAATCAGATTTGATAATGATATTTTATTCAAGCAAATTATATAATAATTATTAATTATTAGGTTGGCTAACCGATTCAATTTGTACTGCATAACAGTGGTAAACATCTTACTGATAAGACTTTTTTTTATTAACGTAGACTTAATTTAACTACTGACAATCAGCTGTTATGAACATAACAATTTGAAAATTTATTTTCATTTTAATTCCTATTTATAAAATTTATATGCGCAACTATAAAATTCATAATTAATCAGTAATCCCTGATGATGGAGGAATAATCCGAAAGCGCTAGGATAATCAGTACTCACAATTGTTGGTAAGTGGATAATCTATTTTTGTATAATTGTATGTAAATTGTTCTGTTTAAAATCGTATCAGTTTTCCGACCCAGTTTGTATGTTTTGTTTTTTATTGAAATTGAACTTTTCAAATTTGTGTTTAATTTTAATATACGTTACTTCATTAATTTTCTTAGAGTAAAATTCTCTAGAAAGTTAACTAGAAATTTTTATTTGTATTTTCCGACCAAAACTTTTCGTGTTTTACCCCATTTTTTTCTTATAACGTGAAATAGAGATCTGGGACCACTTTTATTCAATTTCATAAATCAAAAACTATAAGGAAGCATCAAATTTACCCCTCGATTTGCGCCCCAAGAATTTTAGTACGGTTTAATTTCACACAGAGAGCAAAAAGTAGGGCTAAATGTTTCGCAAGCGAACGAACCGTTTTCTGACCTATGTTTATACGAACTTTGTTTATACGAACTTTTTTTCTTATTTTTGGCAACAGAATCATCTCCTGGGAGATTGCCGTGCAATTTGGAATTACCTTTACATACAGTATTTATTGTATATACATTATTGAATTTTGAGAACACTTTAACTAATAACAAACAAAAATCTAATTTTATATTGAAAGCAAGAAATTTTGTGTATAATGAACCGAGCATCATAGTGCAAAAAATTAGTAATTGTACATCCATGAAAGGACAAAATACCGGAAGTTAGAGGTCCAAAAAAAAGTAGTAAAATATTAAGGAGAAATTTACTGCCAAACCAAGCTTTATATGTTCAGGTTTTTTCATTGTAATAAAACTTTAAAGATAAACATTTAGTTTAACTAGACCAACAATTAATTTACAGGTTGATTCACAAAGAATGTAACATTTATGTAACATGTAAACTTTCAGGACATGTTCTATTGCCGAAAAAGAATAAAGTTGATATAAACTTACGTTTCCAAACGCTTCGTTGTTGAGTAATATCTAGTGAAAGATTTCACTCTTATTTCTGCAGCTTCGATAAAATTAAGCCAGACTGTAATTCTAGGGAAGCAGATTAAGGAAAGGAGTGAATTTAATGTTTGAATATAAAATCGACCTGAAAGATTGAAAAAATAAAAAATAAAAAAAAAATAGTCCCAGAATTGTATTTTTACTAGATTTCGAGAAATCTTTGGTAAAAGAAAAAAAGATTGGAGTCAAAAACATACTATTTCATTTTTGGGGTAAAATAAATTGTTAAATGTATAACAAACATAAATCTTTTAAACAAAATTTGTTTAGAATTTGATTCTGAGTAGAATGGTATGAATGAAGTCCATAGAAACTAAACACAAACTTAAGAACATCGATGTTTATTAAAAACAAACATAAAATGCAGCAGATTTTAACTAGGTATTAAACAAAACAAAATGTTCGATATTACAAAACAAAAGAATTAGATTATTAGAAAAATAAACAATCAATATTTTTAAAAAAATGAAAAATCAAATAAACTATGTTTGCATGAACTTTTTTATTTATTTTACCAGTAGAACATGTCCTGAAAGTATATTCTTCGTGAATCACTCTGTACATACAAACAAATTAAAAATCAATATCTTATAATCAAATAATACACAGATGTTGTATTCAGTCATACATAACTACTATATTTGTGCGATATATAAAAAAAAAATACATCGATTTAAATCAGATTAGTATAGAAATGCAAATAAGTATTGGTTATTTTTGCTTTAACCCTTTTTTTTAAATTTCAAATAATTTCAAGCAAGGAACAAACTACTAAGCCGACATAAACACGCACACTCATATAACAGATAATCACATAAGTAGTGGGTGAAAGGGGGTGATAGGGACGTATTATGACGGGAGGGAGAGAGGATAATGGGCATTGCCATTCTGAGGGAGTAGAAACCAAGAGCCATAAAAGGGGTCAAGTGTGCTTAGTTTAATTGGACTCCGTTGAACTTTGTTCACAAGCTAAATAACAAGAAGTAGAGTGAAGGACAAAATAGTCTCCGAAAAAAATTCATGTGTTTAATAAGCGTGTTAAAATACTATAAACTAACGTAAATGTAATGAGTTAAAACGAAACTAAAAAAAAAAATGTTAATTTTTATATAAGAATATGACATTTTATACTTTTATTTTATTAAAGTTAAAACTTATATTTCATTTATGCTAAAATATAAATTACCTACAGTTTAAAAACTTAAGTAAACTGTTAAAAATAAATAATTACGTAAAAATTATCACTCTAATATTATTTTTTTTTTTATACTGACAAAAGAGTTTTACTTAATTTTTTAATAATCTTTTTTTCAATTGTGTAAGGTAATCTCGGGCAATACTGTAAAATCCTGTACAACTATACACTGAAATATATCCTGTACTACATAACACTGAAATATAAATCTGATGTGAAAACCACATGAATTCCTTGTAAAAATTGTGTACATGTAATTTAGTAAGCAAATACTAAATAACATGAACACATTTTTTGCTGCACTTCATTTAAATTTATTTCATTTGAAAGCGAGATACAATTCTCTATATCTTTTAATAAAGTGGACAGTTACACAATTGCTGAAACTAGAGAACATGTACGTAAATTAAGATCAGAAGAATAATATCAAACCAATGAGCGATTAAATGATTGCAAAACAAAAACAAATAAACGAAATAATGATCAAATCCTACTTAGGAAGAATATTGTGTAACAATATCAGAGAAGTAATGAATGAAAAATAAGAAAATTTTGCAATTTGTTAAAGATCGGGCGTATATGCCTCAGAGTATATGTTGTTCTTGAGTCTCTATTTTTCAGTCACTCTGTAGTTAACTTTAATGTAGATAAAATTAAACAGAAATTCCAGAATATTTAAATAAAATTAACTAGAAAATCAAAAAATAATACGATTCTAAATTAAAATTCAATTAATATTAAATAATCAGATGTTTCACCAAATTTATTACATACACACATATGCAATAATGCCTAAATCACATATACACATTTTTAAAAGTAAACATTTTATTTCACTAATAACTTCTGATATTTTTTTTTTATTGTCATTATTGAATAATTAATTATTTATTGTAAAATTCTTTTTACGATCACGGATTAAAAACAATTAATAAATCAATAAATTTAATTTAAAAAAAGTTAAAAAAAAAAGAAAAGGAGATGAAGTGTTATTTGAACCGATGTGCCTTTCCTTGTAGATCCTAATATTTCATTAATTAAAATTTATTTGCCCATAACTCTGGGACCAATGAAAATAAGTACCACTTATGATATATCCTTGAAAAGCTCTCAATGAGAGCTTATTACTGCAGTTAAGAAAAAGTCCAAAATCCAAATTATTTGGATTTTGGACTTTTCTGGACACTTTTGGTCTAGTCGATTGCAATCAAAACGGGTGGTGTACAACTCTCTTTTTCCTGTTTAGCCTCCAGTAGTAACTACCGTTTTGATAATACTTCAGAGGATAAATGAGGATGATATGTATGAGTGTGAATGAAGTCTAGTCTTGTACATTCTCAGTTCGACTATTCCTGAGATGTGTGGTTAATTGAAACCCAACCCCACCAAAGAACACCGGTATCCATGATCTAGTATTCAAATCCGTGTAAAAATAACTGGCTTTACTAGGACTTGAACGCTGGAACTTTCGGCTTCCAAATCAGCTGATTTGGGAAGACGCGTTCACCACTAGACCAACCCGGTGGGTTAAGGGTGGTGTACAACTAGATGTTACAATAATCCTAAATCCAAAATTTCATCATCCTACGGTAATCGTTTTTGAGTTATGAAGATACATTCGCACATACTAACGTACATACAGACGTCACGCCGAAACCAGTCAAAATATATTCAGGGATGGTCAAATGGATATTTCCGTTGAAATCGGAAAACAGAAATTTTTTGCTATCACAATACTTTCTTTACTTCGTAAAAGAAAGTAAACGAAAAATGAAAGAGCCCACCGGGCTAATTAATCTAGAGATTAATTCGTCGACGCAAATAAGTTATTTAACAGCTGATTTTCGAAGTCGAAGGTTCTCAGGTTCGAATCCTACTAAAAGCTGGTCGTGTTTATACGGATTTTAATTCTAGACAGTGGATATCGGTACACTTTGGTGGTTGGGGTTCAATTAACTACATGTCTCAGGAATGGTCAAACTGAGTCTGTACACTGAGGTGTACAGACACATGTCATATCATCCTCATCTCACTCGACCATGGAGGTTTGATTATTGTTTACTAGTTCCACAGATTGCAACATACACACTACTTAAATAAAAATAAATAAAAAATTAATAAATGTATTAGATACAGAAGTTCAATATTTAGCAGAAAACACAAACAAATTAAAAATAGCACGAAATCAGTCAAATTATAAATCACAAGAAAAGCAAATAAATAACATATTAGGAAATAATTTATTCACATATTTTTTCCTCTAATCTATTTTCTTACAAATATATTTTTACGTAACGTACAAATTCAGCATTTCTTTAAAATTTCATTTCATATGAATCAATACATACATAGGAATAAATTGAAATTAAGTTTCATATGTTTGCGTATGTGTGTGTGTGCATATATACGCGCGCACGTACGCAATAGTATGAAAACAAATATGTATGATAATTTAAATACATCACGGATACTAAAATAAAAATAAAAAAAACAGTTATAATTTATGTTATCATTAGCCTTAGATTTATGTGACAATGTTTATTCACTGTTTGATTTTATTTGTTTTAAGGTGTTTTTGTACTGTTTTCAATACTGTGCTTTTAAAAAAAAAAAATCATTTTTTAATTCTCTAAACTTATAAACTAATAAAATAATTATTTTATTTAAATTTCGTCTTAAATTCTTTTTAATTTTGTTTTGGTCTGTCTTTTTTTATGTGTATTTTATTCTATTAATGTCATTCTGAAGAAAAATATTACAAGTAATAAATCTTCTTTTCTTTTTAATCTCAACACTTTTTTTTAAAATCTAGTCTAAAATTTGTTCTTTTAGTATTTAATGATTTGAAGATATTTTTTGCATATATATTATTTTTTTAAATTTTCAGATTTAGGGTTCCGATTTAAAATAAAAATTATAAAATGGAATAAAAAAAAAATTTTAACTGCAAACAAAAATGTATTTAATGAACAAATCGATCCACAGATACTAGCTAGACGTGAAACTCATAACATCAGAAAGTTTCAAAATCTTGTATAACAAATTATGTAAAACTCATCAATATAAATAAACTTTTTTTTGGTCTAACCTTTTAGACCACCGTTAGGTATTGCTTCAGAGGATGAGATGAATGTCTGCGTGTGTGAAAATTCCATTGCCTAATCGGGATTCGAACCCGGGACTTCTGGATGAAAGAGGCCATTTAGCTACCACTAAATAATGTTGTACATGTAATTGTTACGATCCCTGGTTGTTTGCTGTATATGAAGTTTTTTGAAAGGTTGCAGATTATGTCCGTGATGCCGGAAGACCAAAGTTGGTGATTCTTGAATGATTTTTTTTGAAATTGTCCGCAGTTCTGGTAAATTAATAAGTGTAGAATTCTTGAAAATGTTGATTATGACGTATATTCGCGGCCGAAGGACAAAACAAAAATTATGTATGTTAAAAAGTGGCGCTGATTCTTTTAATAATTTAAGTCTTAATTTCTTGTTATTATAAATATTTTATTGTGATTGAAATATTATTTACACACATATATATATAGCATTAATTGTTTGAATATGATTGAAATATAACTGTTTCATTATAATTGTAAATAATTCTGTAAGTGAAATGACTGCAATAGAACTACAACTGAATTGTAGAACTGGAACTGGACTATCGTAGAACTGGGCACTAATGTAGTGAAGTAGTAATGGAAGAATCGTGACGAGTCGTTCCTTCGATTCGATTCTTTATACTGAACGAAAGAATTGAGAATCGGTTTGCGGGAGAAACCGATTCTGTTCATGATTCTCAACAATGAACTCGATAGGCGACAGGCAACCAAATCTTTAGAGTTTACAGTACTGGTAGTGGGGGCAAGGAAAAGAGTCGTTGAATCGGACAACGATTCTTTCTAACGAATCCTTTCTGAAATCAAATCGAAAGAATCGATTCCTGAAATAGAATCGCTTATACCACCACTAATGAGTCGGTATACCACCATATACTGTTTGGTTGAACCGCTTATTCGTCAGGAGCCGAGTGCATCCGAAAGATGCCGAGTGAAGTGTAAAGAACCAAGTGAATCCGACTGAAGCCGAAGATTTTTAAATGTAAAAGTCCTATATTAAACGAAAATTAAAGTTCCAACATTTAAGCAGGAGCAACAAAAAAGTGAATATTTATAAGAGTATTTAAAAATTAAATAAGTCATTTAAACAACTCTGTGTCTTAACATGTAGTATATATATATAACTGAAAAATTTAATATATGTCATTATAATATAATTAGTTGAATAATATCATTATTGTATATTAAGGTCACCTTAAGTCTTTAAGGGAATATTTTTATGTTTTAAAGTTCCCTAAGGTCACGTGACCATTATTTTGTGGCCGATCAAATCAGTAATATCATACTTTATAGTTTTATATGACGTTGGTCCCTGTTAGTATCTGTTGCAAATAAAAAGTTACAAATTTTTCTATTTTTAAATTAAAAAAAAACAAAAACAACTTTTTTTTAAATCTGTAAGTCACGCAATTGAGTTTGTTATGGTTTTAATAAATTATCTATCGGAATCCTACATACGCTAAATTAATATAATTTATTTATCGTGTTTATTTAATGTGGTTTGACGGTTTTATGGAATTTTTTTCAATTATAACAACTTTTCCGCAATTTTGGGGTCTTATAATTAATTTAAAAAACTGATATTTGTATATATTTATGCTTTTTATAAAACGATACATTAGTGGATTTCAATCAATTTGATAGCTTACACAATTATTGCGTAATGATTATTAAAAAAGTTTAATTTTGGCGGCAATTTTGAGGTGAACTCGACGATCGTTCGTGGCCATTTGTGGATTTTTATAATACTCTAACGATGCACAATCCGAATTCGAATTAAAAATTAAAATTCAAAACAAAAAGTGTTCACACAAATATAGAAATATTGAATTCATTAATAAATCTGTTCGTTCGTTGAAAATATAACCCTAAGAACAATATTTAAATTGAATTTAAAAGAGTAAATCCGATAACGTAATAAATTATACATAATTAACCAAACATTTGTCTACAAAACACCTTGAAAACCTATTTAAATATCTTTATATAATAATATTTTATCTTGCTAATTAAGGATAAAAAGTCACTAATGAATACAAAGAATCCGGTAGGTAGATGAAAAGGTGTTATAAAACAACAAAAAATTTAAAAAAAATCATAAATTAAATTAACCAAATAAGAAATATTTTATACAACAACAGTGTCATTTTATTTAATTTTTAAGACAAATTTTATAATTGTACTAAAATGTAACGGTCCAAATAGCATTATATAGATAAATTAAAACACAAATAACTGAAGCGCCGACGGAACATATTACAATAGGGATTATGTTTAAGAGATTTAGCTTCTATTTTCAGTTTCTCTCGAGATTTAAGAAGAAAAACAAGGCCAATGTTTTAAGTTGCCAACTAGAAGAAACAGGGATTGAGAAGAGGATAGTTCTGTATTCGTAGTAAGCGAGATAAAATTACTAGTTTTAACATCTAACTTAAACTAAACTATCTCTTGCAAAATCTTCTGACATCTGTAAAGTGTTTACATGTTTTCAAATAATTGCTCTTTCCTTGATAAACAACAGAATTTAAATGAAAAAAATACATGAGGTCAAGATTTAAATGTAGGTTGTAACATTTCTAAAACTACGTTTTACGAGTTCTGACAATCTGTTTATTTCATTCTTTTAACAATAAAATGAAAGTTATATTTAAGTTTACGGTTTATTACATTCAAGAAAGAAAAATAAACATTTAATTTTAGTTTACTGATAGTATAACAATACATCAAACTGAATTAATTTGCAGGAATTTATTTTTATTACATAATAAAAATGTCTGTACGTAGTCTATCAATTGTGTGTAATCCATCCACTAAAATATAAAACAGATAATTATAAACTGAAGAATGTTAGAAAACACCCATATAATATTTCTTTCCAAAGATTACTTCTTAAGCTTTACTGCTTTTTTCTACGAGTAAGTAAAATATGTATTGTAATAAGAAAAATTAACATTATTAACTTAGAGTACTCAATAATAATTTTTAGTATCTCTGAATATATCTATTTTTTCCCCATCGTTTATATATAGTTGCATCAACGATTATAGTCATTAGCGACTTAAATATAACTTTATATATATATATATGAAATGATCATAAATAATACACAATAAACACAAACGAGAACAAGGATAATAAATGGGTAACAAATATTTAAACATCACTGGTCAATTTACACTGCGCATACAGTATTCCGTAAGGGATCTCACGTAAGCAAAACTGCTAAATTAAGTTCTTCATCTCAATATCAGAGAGAAATCGCAGCAATCTTTTTATGTATTCCTTCTGGTTTAGTAAACATTTCACATTTGAATCCAGAGTTGTCGAATAGACCCAAACTTGGAACCCACCGGGTTGGTCTAGTGGTGAACGCGTCTTCACAAATCGCTGATTTCGAAGTCGAGAGTTCTAACATTCAGATCCTAGTAAAGACAGTTACTTTTATACGGATTTGAATACAAGATCGCAGATACCGGTGTTCTTTTGTGGTTGGGTTTCAATTAACCACACATCTAAGAAATGGTCGACCTGAGACTGTACAAGATTACACTTTACTTATAATCATACAAATCATACTCAATCTTCCTCTGAAGTAATACCTGACAGTGATTTCCGGAGGCTAAACAAGGGAAAAAAGACCCGAATTTGGGAAATCTATGTGTAAGTGGTTTAAAAACCATTTTATATTGCACGCCTCACAGTTCTGGTGAGATAAATCAAATAGATGAGCTTTGTGTGTCCAATCCTCAGCCGAGTTAGGATGACTTGGTCTCTTCTGTTACTTGGGTTAAAAGGTTTCTCGAACACGTTCTTCCGGATATCATATAAAACCGTGTGAGGACTTAGGGGCCAGAGCTGATTTCACTGAGAACGTAGTTTAACACGGACTGTTTTCATAAAGTCGTTCTCACATATTAAATCTAATCGGAGGCCATTTGTTACCGCTCTGTTGGCAGGCCCATCAGCCCTTTCGTTCCCGAGGATGCAGAAATGGGCCGGAACTCATACGAATACCACTGTCTTATTTATTCTTGAGAGGGTATCACAGATTATTTGGACGATGGGTTCAGATCGTCTGCAGCTCTCAAGTACACTCAGAGAGTCGGTTATTACCAGGAAGCTGTCATCACTACGGGTCTCGATAACTTTCAAGGCGGAGTAAATTGCGTAGGCCTCGCAAAAGAACCCAGAGGAATTGAACTAAGCTTATATATTTTCTCATCAGGGAGTATAATTGAACAGCCACATCCGTCGGCCGAGACAGAGCCGTCTGTGTAGATATGTGAGTGGATCCACTGTACTTCTTGGTCACCTCGCTAAATTGGTCTCTAGCAGATTAGTAACGTGAATCCCGTTTAGAATTTCCAGATGGTAAATATTCGATTTTTTTGAGATCCGCGCAACCAAGGAGTGCCGCATTCTACCTCCTTTCCGAGAATGTATTTAGCAAATTAAATATCATTACAAATACTATTAAATAATTAAGCGCTACATATAATCTCTTTTTCTTTCCTAATATGTACACTGCAATCACGATTAGCAACTCCCTCCCTAGATATACACGATAAGCAACTCCCTCCAACGGCCCACTGAAATGAGGATAAGTGTGATATATAAATGAGATGTAGGCTTGTACAGATAATAAATAACGAGTATTTGTGAAAATAATTAAAAAAGAAAAACACTATTCTATCAAAGAAATTCTGACTGCATTTTAATCATGACTGATTAACCTTGATTACAACAATAAAAATTTGAAATTCAAGTTTGGCGAATCCATTTTTTCAATTATATATTTTTACTTAGGATATATCTAAATTAACTCATCTATTTTAAGGTGATACCCAACGATTACTCAAATTAATATTTTTAAAATCGGAATTATCCGTTAGAAATAAATGTACAGCTAATCGAAATCGAAAAATGACAGCTAAATAATAAAAGAAAATTCAATAACTAATAAAAGATTAACAGATATTCTTACAAAACAGCCAAAATATTGATTTAAATAACCTGTGAATCAAATTATTCAGCACATATATATAATGTTTCCGGGGGAAAATAGAAATGTAAGTTATTTTACAAAACGTTAAAAATAAAATGTTTATAACCACGATGCATCATTATGTTTTACTTTCTTGTACGAAGTAAAGGAAGTATTGTGATATATATTTCAACGGAAATATCCATTTTGACCATCCCTGAATCCATTTTGACTAGTTCCGGCGTGACGTCTGTACTTACATACGTGTGTATCTCGGATAAATTAAATCGATTAGCCGTAGGATGTTGAAATTTTGAATTTAGGACTGTAGTAACATCTAGTAGTGCACCTCCCCTTTTGACTACAATCGACTGGACCAAAAGTGTCCAAAAAAAAGCCTAAAATCTAAAAAAAATTGAGATCTTTTCATCGAGATATCATAAGTGGTAGTTATTTTCATTGGTTCCAGAGTTATAGCCAAATAAAACTTTAATTAATGAAATATTTGGATCTTAGAAGCGGAAGGCACATCGGTTAAATTCGACTTCATCTCCTTTTTTTAATTTTTTTATTAAATTTAAACACATTGATTTATTAATGACTGTAAAAAAAGTTTTAAAATAATAATTACAATTCAAAATTACAATTAAATAACGACAATAAAAAAACAATATATGAAACAATATCAGAAGTTATTAATGAAATAAAATTTTATGTACTTTTTCATTTTAAAAACATGTGTATATGTAATTTAATATACGTCCACGGAAGTCATGTGGTCTTCACATCAGATTCTTTCTAAGAGTAATGATGCTTATTATACATCCAATCCCGTGGTGATAAAAATGGAAATATCACTTGTAGGACTTATAGGAATATCACCATAATTTTGGATAGGCTTGATATGCTGGTAACAATCGTATATGATTCAGTGAAAGAGCAACGACAAAAAATTTGACTCGTCAATTTTCATAGTAAACCTGGCATGGTGTGATTGTTATTCTTACTAATGCCTATGAAATTTTTAAAAATAGTTCAAATCAAGTTGCCTACAAATATTAAGATTATGAAAGTAAACATACATACATTTTAGCAGTTTTAAAACTTCAGTATAAAAGAAAATATTGATTAATCCGATAATCAATCAATTTGGTTAAAAAGGATCATTTAAATTTTTCCACATGATACCCTTCTCCAGAAACGGATCTTTTTTATTGTTATTAGTTTTGTTGTGAAAAAATCTATTTTTCGTAGCACATAAATTTCAGTTTATAATAGAAAAATCATTGAATACCAGTTTATTTTTCCTTACCTGTTTATAAATAACCATATCTTAGAAGAAATTAGTAAGGGCATAAGTAAGGAGCTAGAAGTAAATTTGAAAATGTGTCCACCTTATAAGGTTGATGTTTATCTTTTTTGTGGTTTCTTCTTGGGTCGATCGTTCTTTCTGACGCCAAACTCACTTTTCTAATGCACTTTAGGTAAGAGTAAATCAGGCCTCAGCTAGCTCTGGGCTAATAATAGAGACCCAACAGTAGAGTTATTTAATAAGTAATAAGTAAAAATCAATACTTCCCTTGAGTATTCTAATGTAGAAGGCTTCTAAGGACCTATAGAAGATAGGTTCTGTAAGGACTTACAGAAGAATGCCTATAATAAATCTCCAGAAACTGAAACTGCGAGCTTCCTGAGACCCAAATACAGGAAAGATTTTAACAATTACTACAAAAAACCAGCCATCCGTGGCTAAAGTGGTAGCGTCTTGGCCTTTCATCCAGAGATCCTGGGTTCGAATCCCAGTCAGCCATGGCATTATTCATAAGCTACATTTCCATATCCCACGCACAAGCTTCAAGCTTATGTGGGGATATCATCAAGCAAAAAAATAAATAAGTAAACGATGTTCAATCAGAATAAATCTAATTAAAAACCAAACGAGGACACTTACGGAGAAAGTATTAATTTTTTTTACGTTTTCTACAGCAACTACTACAACATGCCCAAATACAGCTTTTCTAATTCATTTAATTATGAAGAGAAATGAATTTTATAGAATGAAAAATTGAAGTCTGACCAAGGATTTGAATCGAGAGCCTTTCGGGTGAAGTCAGAGATGTTCCCACTTCGTCACCAAGGTCACAACTGATAATAATAATAACGTATTATTTGAATTTATGCAATTCATTAAATATTTAAAACTAAACATGTATAACAGGAATATTAATGTATCATCTCCATCACATCTGAGAATTTCTTCTGTTGATTTCTAAAATCAACAGATGTTGTTTCCGAAATTGACAACCGACAGCTTCATTCTCTTTACCACATAGATTATCTGCACATGAATAGAGAATTTTATACAACCGGTAACAGTTGCCTTACATTCTCAGAATGCTATTAAAAAAAAAGACTGAAGCAAAGAGTGTAAAACAATATGTAGTCCTTTTTACAGAAAAACTGTTTCAGCATTTGTATATTTTAATATAAAAATCACAGGAAATTTTTACAAAATAAAAAAGAGTTAGAGAGAAAATTATGCAAATTACATAAAAAGAATTAATTTAAAGAAACCTTGTTAGTAAATAAAATAAATTTACACGAAAAAAATTCAATTTTAATCACATCAAACTTTTAAATTTAAAAATATTTTCCAAATTTAACATAAAGAGGATGCTTAATACAAAAAAAAAATTCAATATATTTAAAACAGTTTGTAAAATGAGTAGTTAATTAGAAAACTATTACTTTTTATATAATTTCAGTGCTTTTCATAAAAGAGGTTATTGTACCTTATTAACAAATATTAAATTACAAAAAAACCCATACATACAAAGCAATAAGCGAACTTAATTAAAATTGTAATTAGTGTTCAATATTGGTTACACTGGAATAAAATAAGTAACAATTGTTAACAAAGAAAAAAGTCATTAAAAATAATATTAATATACGTTAATAAAAGCAAAATCCAATTAAAAATCTAATAACTAATAAAATTTTATAACTTAAACTTTCTGGACTGGTCATTCACCTTGCATATTGTTCAACCCTACAGAAAAAAATTAAATATTGTATTTATAATTTTTAGAATGACTATAAACCATTTGATAGATTATTGTCAATCACAGACTATAGAAATATACACGCATAAACGCACATAAGCATGCAAGCAGGAATGAGCGAATGAGTTTTTTTTTGTCTTTTCGTCTGACAATAATAATTATTCAATTTAGTCTAAGGCGGTCGTTGGTCACGCCCACAAGTTACAACCCGGGCGTGTCTGGACGAATTGTTAATTATGTTATTTTCTATTTTTGGCCGTTATGTAGTTATGCGGACAGGACAAGCAAGTGTGAAAGCTATCCCTCATTATCAGCCCACTGAACTACTAAAGAAAAATATGCATACCTACATGACACACCTGCATCATTTTATTTCTATTTAAAAAAAAATAATATCAACAAATAATAAATTAAAAATGTTTAATCCGATGAGACGGCATTTATATTTTCTATACAGATCCCTAAAGTTCGTTTGTAAATTTATACTCGTATACATTTATAAAATAATTTGCACTCCATTAACCGGATGTGTTAAAGGAAGTTACAATGATAGTGCTAATAAATGACCTTAAGGGATAATCATAAAGCTTAGCTATAACATTGATTTTCGATTGCCACTACTGCGGGTATTCTGTGCGTCGTCTACTAAAGTAACAGAGGTACTACCACCATAACAAGTATAACAGAATAATTTTGTACGTCATATAACACAAATAAGGATTAAAAAATATTATTACTAAGCATTTAATAATACTTTGAAACATATACTTGTAAAGTACGTACAGGTATTTTAATTGTACTTGATCCTACAGTTAAACTTTGTTAAAAATTTAACAAATTTGACCTTGCCTACCTCCTTCATTTTGAATCCAACAAATATTTCTTAAATTCAAAAACTGTCATCTTTATAGATTAAAAAACCTATTATTTAAATATATTAATTGATAATTTTCTTGTGCTACTGAATAAAAAAGATTTAATAAGCATTTTTATTTAAAGCAGAATTTTAATGCTTAATTTAACAAAATCCCTTTGTAGATTTTTTATTAAAGTTATAAGTACACATACACACACACACATATATCCATTTTCATCGAAAACACAATAAATTTTATTTTATTTTCAGAAGCTAAGGGCAAATTTTATAAAATTATAGCTAAAAAAAAAAAATCACCTCATGGTAAAGCGTTCCATTAGTTTCCCTTCCTCACTGGAGCAATTCTCTCCAGTGAATAATGATAAAACTAAAACGCTCAAATTAAATAGCTGTAAAAGTTGACTACACGGATTCTCTACACGAACAACAGAAAATTGTTTCAATGAACTAAAAATCTGTTGTTTTTTTATTACGAAATGTGAAAGGTTTTTATTATAAATAACCCAAGATTACAAGGTAAATCTTTTGTATCTAAAAACTGAAAATGTCTCCGCTGAATTGAAGCAGTGTATTGATTCATACCATTTATATCAGTCTCACATATGGTTGTGACCCATTTAAAATACTTGAGGTACAAGATACACCAGTCAGAATATCTTTCTCCTAGAATATTGATGTTCACTCATTCCATGTGGTGAACAAAATCAAAGTATCATTTATAAAGCTGAATATCACCTCCATTCAGGTGAGTTTACCAATAGATATGCAACTGTATATTTAAATAAGTGATAAAAACAATGATAAACCATTTCACGTTTCCTAATAAGCCTGGAATGAAACATTTTATTCTTTAAGATGCCTAAATAACGATATAAACAAACGGTAAAAAAAATGTTTTAAAAACTTCTATAATGTTTATTACGAGGCATGGATTTTAAAGTAAGTACCGTTTTGAAATTCCGCAGCTGCTACGCTGCGGTCGGCATTTTACACATGCGCACTGTGTACCCGCATCTGTTGGTAAGCCACAGACGCCATTACGGAAATATACGACTGTGTTTACGTTTGTTGCGAGTATTTAAAATGTCCGCTGATCGAGAATCCCGCCGACTGTGAAACAAGGTATGATTGGTATTTTTAGTGCTAAAGGCGTGAAAGTGGCTGAAATTCATCATCAGATGAGTGAAGTGTATGGTACGAAAATGGGTTAGAGCTTTTAAAGATGTTCGCCAGAATGTGCATGATGAGGAACGGAATGTCATTACTGAATCATCACGGAATCTTCTGTCATTACTGAAGATTTGGTGCAGAAAATTGATTAAAAAGTGATAGAGAACAGACGCTTTAAGATTTCTTCGCTATCTGAAGAGTTTCCTAAGTTTCAAGAAGTGCTGCCTATGAAATTGTGACCGAACGCTAAATTATCGACAATGATGGTGTCAAAACGACAGTGTTGCAGCGGTTATTAAACCAGGCGGCAGACTTCTATAACGACGGTGTTCAAAGCTGGTTGCACGATACGACAAGTGCCTTAATATTGGTGGCAATTATGTAGATATAAAAAAGGTTTGAGAGTGACTTATCTTACATCATAAGTCATAACTGTAACGATTATATTTCTTAACAATACAAATAAAAAAAATTGAATGGTAATATGTTTTATTAAAACTAATTCTAATATTTTCAGTTAATATAAATTACTGCCAAATATAAAATTAAAAAAGATGAAAATTGCCAAACAAATGCTATAATAGATTTTAATATATTCCTCATTAATTCAGTGAACGGTGTAATTTAAGTATTTTTCGACAAAATATTTTCTCTACTAATAATAAACCAACAGACAGACATCGACATAATGGACAACGCATAAATTAAACATCTCTATTATTATTTTACAAAAATTCGTAATAAGAATTTACATTACAAGTAATATAAAAAAAAATAAATATATAAAGAAAATTAATAAGGATTAAAGCTAATTTTCTATTAAAAATTTAAATTTTGTTTCGGTGAGTTCCTTAAACATGTTTTACAATATTTCGCCTTAGGCAGAAGAACAAAGAGTATTTTAAATTACTTTCAAATACACGATGGAGGTAGGTTAATTCTTTGAATATTCTTGAGCACCCATACATCTACACGTATAATGAAATGTTTTGCGAAATTAAACTAGTTGGGAGTTGAGTTGAGGATTTCATGGTGTATAGACGTGCTATTTTTCGCTCTGCGTTTTTGATAATTTTGGACTGATATTTTACTTCCTTTTAGAAGTAAAGGAAGTATTGTGATCGCGAAAAATTTCGGTTTTTAGATTTCAACGGAAATATTCATTTTGACCATCCCTGAATCCATTTTGTCTATTTTCAACGTGACGTCTGTACGTAGGTATGTATGTATGTACGTAGGTATCTCGCATAACTCAAAAACGATTAGCCGTATGATGTTGACATTCTGGATGTAGGACTGTTGTAACATTTAGTCGTGCACCTACTCTTCTGATTGCAATCGACTGAACCAAAATTTTCAGAAAAATTGGATTTTGGAATTTTTCTTAACTGCAGTAATAAGCCCTCATTGAGAGCTTTGCAATGATATAAAAAGTGGTATTTATTTTTCATTGGTTCGAGTTATAGCCAAATACAATTTCAATTAATGAATTATTTGGGTAGGCACATCGGTTCGAATCAGACTTCATTTCCTTTTCTTTTTTTTTAACTTTTATTTACATATACTGATGTATTAATAATTATTAACCTCTCATTGTTCAAAAAATTGTTACGTTGAATAATTCAATAATAACAAACAATATGAAAAAATATCAAAGTTTTTAATGAAAACTAAGAGGTCTCCCAGAGTGACCTCCGCCGGAAGCCTGGTTGATCTTTCTGCGGGGGGAGAGTTAGCGCCCGGGACTTCAGAACCAGCGAAGAACTGGCACATGACGTAACGGGGGCAACGGCCGAGGACAGAAGTGAATTTTCTCCTAGTTGTGGAACCCAACAGGAGAATACTGTCGTTTGGGGATAGGATGGTCGAAAGAAGGAGCGAAGCGGCCATAATAAATGCGTATGGCAGATTTTCTTGTGGAGACAGGAATGTGATGTTGACTCTTACAGAATATACTTTGACAAATTGCTATATTAACCCGAATTATGGAATGGATGAGTGTGAGGTACCCTGATTCAGCTTTAACGTTTAGACTGGCCAACGAGGACCCAGTCATTCTAACCGGTGATTTTAACGCTTAATGTACGGAAAAAGTATGAAATTCACTACTCGGGGATACAAACTCGCCAACATGTTGACCTCAATCAACTTGATGGTTATCAATACTCCAGGCGTGCCAATTTTTATTGGCAAAGGATCCGGGTCCGTAGTAGACATCTCTGCGGTTTCGGAAAGGCTAATTGAGCTGGTGGCCGATTGGCATATCTTGGATGAGGAAAATGGTAGCGATCACAAGACCATACTATTTGAGATGCATTTCAGCAAACAGCCGCGAGGACGACCGACTCAAAGGTGAATACCCACTGAAGCTCAGGTAACAACATTTGTGGACTCTGTGGCTGCTACGTACACGAACAACGGATCCAACAGATTCTGAGGATTTTTCTAATCTCATGAAGGAAGAGTGTAACAAAGTAGGCAGAAATAGCACGCCGATCAGGAAAACAGTTTTCTGGTGGACGAGTAGGATCGCCGTATGACGAATGCTGGATTGGCCGGGTGCCGAGCTACCGAAACACAGCGTGTTAGAAGAATCCCCCTGATAATATTACTTGATGTACAAAACGCATTTAATAACGTGTCATGGCCGGTGGTGATAGAAGCTCTAAGACGGAGAGGTATCAACCAATATCTAATCGCAGTTTTGAATGACTACGTGTTCGAGAGGAAGATTAATGGTTATAACGGAGGAGGGTACTGAGGAAATTCATATGTGCGGAGAGTCCCTCAAGGATCTGTCCTGGATCTTATCCTCTGGAACCTAGTCTTCGACGAACTTCTGAGGCTGGATTTCCCGGGGGATACGGACATAGTTGCGTATGCGGATTACCTTGCACACCTTGTTGCTGGATACACTGAAGGGGAGGTTGAGCAGGTTGTAAATGAAGCTGTCGAGAGGGTCAGTCGCTGGTTAAAGTAAAAAAACATGAAGCTTGCACTGCGGAAGACGAACAATGGTAGTGATGGTAGGGCATTGAAAAATACGGGACATTAACATACAGGAATACAATTAAGTGTAGACTTGTCAAAAAATTCTAAATATCTTGATGTCTGAACAGAGAAGCCCGGCCTTTTTATCAAGCATATAGAGGAATCTACCAAAAAGGCGGAGAAAACTATCTACAAGTTAGGAAGACTCATAACCCATAGATGGCGACCTAGAACGGATAAAAGGAGACTGATATTGACAGCAGTCACATTAGTTCTCCTGTATGCAATACCTGCGTGGTCGGTTGCACTTAATAAGAAAACAAACGTAAAACGAATGGCCTCCCTCCAGTGGAGTTACTGTCTGCATATAGGACGGTCTTGCGAGAAGCCGCTGAGGTACTGGCTGGGGTTCCACAGATTCATTTATAACCCTTGCAGCTAACCAGGACCCATCAGGGTAAAGCTAAGATGGATTCATATGAACTATTATTTTGTGAGTGGGAAACTACCAGCAAGGAAGCCTGGACCCGGACTTTGATCCCCAAGATCGAACCTTGACTCAAAAGATCTGGTGAGGTGAATTTCCACCTGAGGAAATTTATGTCAGGACATGGGGATTTTGGCGAGTATCTATGTAGGTTCCGAATTAAGGACTCTTCGAGATGTACTTATTGTGGAGAGGAAGACACGCCAATACACACCTTTTTTGCCCGCCAACGATAGAGGTAGGATATTCATGACTGAGCTGGACAAAACCAGAAACTATTGTTGCCCACATACTGTCTAGCTAACAGATCTGGGATACTCTAAAGAAATATGTGACAATTCTCCAGTGTAAAGAAGTAGAGCAATAGGAATGGAATGTGGATTAGATAGCTTTCAATGATTAGAGAACCGAATGAATACAAGGATGGAGATCGAGGAGGTGATGGACAGCCCTCTGCGGAGACGTCGTTCGTTCCCGACTGGACGGATGGGCGACGTTGATGATACACGGGGACTCTAGCTCCCCTGAGCACCCTCTGGAGCTGAGTGATGCTTAATTGCTGGTCCGGCCCCGGGGAGGGGAGGATGGGTAAGATATGAGGTTTAGTCGGTAGGACGTACGCACACATATGCACTCTTAATAACATCTTGCGGAACCTGTTAGCAAGCCCGATACTTCGCCCGTAAAATGGGTTTCTCAGGCTTATGGGGAATAAAAAGAAACTGATAGGCTTTTAATTTACAACCTCGACAATTTGTAAAGAAAAAAAAATCACATGCTGAACACGTTCTACGAAACGCTGACTAAATATAAACTGATTTTTAATGAAATACTTATATAAACGAAATAAACTTTTCAAAATAAGATAATAAATAACTAATATCTCACCTTGTACCCGACTCAAAAAATAGATATCGAATAATGAGATAAATTTAAAACGTTGTCTAAAGTTTCTTTAAAACGTTTTAGTGCATTATTCAACATCTACCTTTTCAAGTTGTAAGAGATTATAATTCTATTAGAAAGAATATACGTCCTACACGAAACAGTGATATACGATAACACAAATATTTCATTTAAACTGGTTAATATTGAGTTAACTTATCACGGAACATTTAATAAATTGTAGTTTTTCAAATACATCGTTTTTTATAACAAGCCGTTGTAAGTATTAAATGCAATATATAAATATATATATATATATTATAATAAATTTAATTTTAGATAACATACAAGCTTTTACAATATCCTGATAATCAATAGAACATAGGGTTACTAAGGAAATCGATACAGATGATATGTCCTGGTAATGCCTGACTTAGTAACATGATAATATAATTAGTTAATTAAGTCATCGATTACAGAGAATTTCTATAATTTATTCAAGACATCCGATGCAATTACGTCTACAAGTTTACTATCCTGTAGGGTTGACCTAATACATATTGAGTATATATATATATATATATCGAAGGGATAATGGATCATCAATACTGCGAGGAAAATTTTTAATAATGTTAATTAAAAATGTTAATGTTTAATTCATCAATTAAAAACTCATGGAGATTCATCCTCAATTCAAAAAGATATCTTTCCCTTACGTCAATAAAAGTTTCTTATATGCTTTATAGAGAATAAACTTTCTTCGTGAATACATGTACGTTGTAAAGGTACAACAATAACTTCTTGGTACATATATATATATACAAAAATTTTGCCGTAGCCGTAAAGAAAGTTGGTGATCTCACACGAGACAAATACCTTGAAAATTACATAAACATCTGTGAAAGAAATAAGATCCCATGACAGATTTAAGAAAGCGAAAAGTAAAGCAGTTTCCTGTTACCTTCATCACTGAGCAAAATATACAGTTACTTTTCAGCATATAAAGTTCAACCCTACGAGTAAAAGTGATATCTTCAATCTGTTCACCATAAGTGCTTACTGTATAGAGAACATCATTACTCTTAGAGAAAGAAACTCTCAACTACTGCTTCTTGTACGTCAAATATTTTAAATCTGTTCACCATAATTGCTTGCTGTATAGAGAATATCATTACTCTCAGAGAAAGAAACTCTCAACTAGTGCTTCTTGTACGTCAAATATTTTAAATGCGCCATATCTATAAGAAACACTCGACCATATATTATAAAATCATATACTAATATATCCCTTTACGTAATGGTAATGCATTATACATTACTTTATGTCAGTAAGGTATATCCTTAATATTTTTATTTTTCTATGATTAATTCACCATATAAGCTCGAAGCTTGTGCATGGGAATATGAAATGAAAATTTTGTAGCTTATGAAAAATGCCATGCCTAACCGGCCGGATTCGAACCCGGGACCTCCAGATGAAGGCGCTACCACTCCTCCGCGGAGATCTGCAGAGATCTAAAGATGTAAGATATTTAATTGCAAATTGTAAAATAATGAATTAATTAATTACCACCTGTCATATCAGAACTCAATAGAAGCTTAAAAAAAAGATTTACTCTTAAAAGAACTGTGCAACATAGGATACTTTTCTGATAGCTCAAACCATCTATAGCAAAAGGTTTTTTATTCCGTATATTATGTCGTTCAATAAGAATCTAGAAAAAACTTAAATTAAGAAAATAAGTCCAAATAATTAAATAAAGTGTTGTTTTTGGATTTCGTAAAATATTTATTACGGAATGTTCCATAACATTCATGATTAATTTTTTTCTAATTATTTTTCGTTGAATATTTATTCTATTCAACTTTTTTTTTTTGTTTGCTTGTTGAATTAATTCACCACAGAAGCTTACATAGAAGCCTGTACAAGGAAATATGGAAATAAAATTCTGCAGCGTATGAAACTGACCATGCTTGATCGGGATTCAAACTCGGGACCTTCGGATGAAAAGCCGAGATGCAACGACTCCGCCCCGGAGATCGGAAACTTTATTATATTAGAAAAATAATGTGCAATTTTAAATTATTATTTAAAACGTTGTTGAGATCACACAACACTCGATTAGGTTTTACGTTTCTTCGGGCATATTTAAAAATTATATTAATTATCTAAGTCGACGAAAAATGAAATTTGGATTTCATATGGTAGTATAAAAATTTGCTTATGGAAATAATGATGTTGTCAGAGTAATTGAAGAATATTTTTAATAAAATTTTGAAAACTTTTGATTACATCAGAAAAAAATTAATAAAAATTTATGTTCAAATTTTTCCTCTAAGTAACTAGTCTTCAGAACCTTCTTGAAATGTTGCTCAGACTAAAGTTAATCTTAATTACATTAACATAAAATTTCTATAATATTATTAATGTAATACATAAATTTGTTTACTATAATCAATTAATTGGTCTACCAAATACTGATTAATACGAAATTGGTCGAGTCAAGATTCTAACGTATAATAAATTGTCAGTCGTTATATTCTCGAAAAAGAAAAAGAAAACATTAATATAAACCAATCGATTAATCAGTTACAAGAAAGAACGAAAAGAATATAAATTAAATAATTTCTTCAACTAGAATTTTGTTTTAAAGAACAACTCGTGTATAAAAAAATTGAAAAATTTGTTCAGGTTTTGTTAAGTTATTCTCACTTTACATACCTACATAAAATTCTAAGATGAGCCAAGCGCATGTACTCGTACATGAATACGAGCAGTTTATATCAAACTAAACTAATCCAGAAACCAAATATTCTAATGTTGATGTAAAATATTTGTTCGCTAAATTATAAATAAAAATGAGATTTAAAATAATTTTTGGTTAATAAAAATGTCGAAAGTGATATGAAAACATTAAATCAACCAATATTTATAATCAAAAGATTGTTAGCGAAATGACGAATTTCCACGAAATTAAAAATTTTAACAGATTTATATCAGGACTGGTATCCTTTTGATTACAAATTCGGCGCTCTATTGCTAATTTAATCTTAAATATCGCTAATCTTTATTTTGATAGAATAAAAAAAAAAAAAATTAGTAAAAAATATTAAAAAGATGAACGAACGTAAGCCTGTACAAACGGAATGATAAAAAATAAAAATCAATAAACAAAATTCGTGAAAAACGTTGAAAGAATGAACCAGTATTCAAAAACAAAAAATCTTATTTTCTAATTCCTTTTAGAAATTACAAAAGCAAATACGTCGTTGATTACTTTTTTTTAAACGTACATTAAGTATCCGTTTAAAATGATACAAAAATAAAGTAAAACAAAATAATTAAATAAGTGAAGCAATGATTTAAAAAAAAGAAGAATTTTTAATCAAGTATAATTAATTCGGATGTACTTTTTCTTTAAAAAAAAAAAAAACACGTGTTCTGAATTGAAACGAATTTTGAATGGAGATTGGTTTATTATACAAAATTTTACAAAGAACAAAATATTCCACCTTAACTGTTAACAACCATATAAATAAAGAAAAACATAATGTACAACAACCACAAACACATGATCTAGAAGAATCTCCCAGCTGCGTTTGCATGCATGATTTTTAATTAAGTTTATTACATATAAACTTATATAAATGGTTGAATTAAAGGAAAAGAAATTAATTAATTAATTAAAGAAATAATTCCATACAAAACCCAGAACATATTCCTCCAGTACTAAATTAAAAATAGAAATTAACATTAATAAGATCAAAGAAAATGAGGGAAAATTATGCACGTAAGAAACAGTTATACTGAAACAACTGCAAATTACGTAATTAAATTACCTTTTCTGTTTTATTCCTGTCATACACAAGCCGAATGCAAATTACCGGCGTAATTGCTTTTGTTACGATATAAAAATAAAATCAAACCTCTTCTAAAATATGGTAAAGATTAAAAACATAATATTTTTTTTTAATTCGTTAAATTTCAATTTTTTTAAATACACACCAAATTAAAACCAAAACACTAATTAAATTACTAATCCTTAATTTTTAAGCAGACATTATAAATCAAATTTAAGCAAGAACCGAGTATTCATTTTTAATCCATTTTTTAAGCAGTTTATTTTATTTTAAATTTGAGTAGGCCTATAAAAAAGCCACAACTTACAAAAATATTTCTTTTCAAAAAAATATTAAAAGATTTGATTTTTTTTCTTTTTTTTTAATGTAGAGGATATGACGTTAAGTTTAATATTGAATATTAACTGAGGAGTTCTGAAATAGGGACAATTTTTCAACTAATTTCCTCCTTTTGTATGATAATACTTATATCAGAACGGCTACAGGCTGTATCACTATGCTATAAAACTCAACTGTTAAATAATACGCAATGGTAAGTATGAACAAATTAAATTATCTTAGAAACAGCTATGTAGATAAAGTAATTAATATTTTTCAAAAAACCTTTCATTTAGATTATCTAGCAAAATCTTATTACGGGATCACTAGTAGAATTTTCTGTACAAAATAATAACGAATAATCTAAGCAGTTAATCGTAAAGTTTGATTTGTAAAAAAAAAAAGGATATATGTATTTTAAGAGGTATAAACGAAAATTAATGAACAACAAGCATTTCATGTTAAGTTTATTTTTTAACAGGTGAGGAGCGAAGTGGTTTCCTAATATATTCTTTAACGAGATAATTATACGGTTGCACATCACCGTATTAAACCGAATAAAATGCAGGTGATATTTAATCCTATAAATGACACTTCCATTCTATTACCTCTTGGATTACCTATACGTTGAACATAATTACTTTTGGAGAAAGCAATTTTGAATGGTATTTCTCAAACGTTAGACACATATATGCTCCTCAGCCTTAAGAAAGAACGTAAAGCAGAGAGTGCAAAGCAACAGATTAATATACTCCTTCCAGTATCCTAGTGAAACCCACCTGGTTGGTCTAGTGGTGAACGCGTCTTCCCAAATCAGCTAATTTGGAAGTCGAGAGTTCCAGCATTCAAGTCCTAGTAAAGCCAGTTATTTTTACACGGATTTGAATACTAGATCGTGGATACCGGTGTTCTTTGGTGGTTGGGTTTCAATTAACCACACATCTCAGGAATGGTCGAACTGAGAATGTACAAGACTACACTTCATTTACACTCATACATATCATCCTCATTCATCCTCTGAAGAATTATCTAAACGGTAGTTACCGGAGGCTAAACAGGAAAAAGAAAGTATCCTAGTGAAACAATATAATATATTAAATATTACTTCAGGCCAGCAAAGAAAACAGAAATACGGATCGAATTCAGTCCATTTGTATTCAGTTAAAATATATATATATATATATATATATATATATAAATAAAAAATAACTGTACCGTTCAACACCTATTTTTCACAAAATATTTTCGAAATAACTTTTGTATTGTATATTATTATTACAGGCCTGAGTAAAGTTGAATGTAAAGGCTTTATAGAGAATAGGAAAAATTACAAAGATAATTACGTTTAAATACATCTACTTTAAAGGAAGAAATAAATGCTAAGTAGTATCCTGTTAATAAATAAGTATCTAATACAAACACCGTTCTGTAAGTATTTCTAATATTTCATCTCTTGACAAATATTTACGCAAAATTTATATTAAATATTATTTGCTGATAGATTAAATTGAAAGCGACTAAACAATTTAAAATAAACAAAATGAAAATACCTTAATTTGAACCTAAATCGGCAGTTGGTAAAGTAGAAACTGAAAGTTAACTGCTACAACAAAATTATAATCGAGCGACAGATGTAGAAATGAATCATTAGATAAGTTTTTACAAAAACGTAAAGCGGCGGTATCTTCAAGAAATATGAAACGAAAAGAGAAAAGCTTGCGGACAAACGGTATTGATGCAGAAGAGTAGGAGTACAGAAGCGGCACAGGATCACTTCTGTTTATCTTGAAATAAGACAATTCAAACAACAAAATCAACATCAGACAAGAACAGCGATAATTGGCTGCAGGATTGTTTAGGATCAGTTAGCGAGTTTCATCTAACCTACAACAAAATAAACTACTCTTGAATTACAGTGCACCGTTCCACCTACCTACATCGACTATTACACGTAATTTCCTACCTTATTTTATTGATATTAAGCGTCTTCAAGTCAAAATGGAACGCGGAATTATTTAAAAATATAATTTAAATTCTCTTTAAATATTTAAATTTTCTATAAATATTTATTACTTAAGTGAATTCCATCAGGGAAATAGACTAATAATAAATTTCAACTCGAGACATTTTAAAAATACCCTCCTATTTGTTGGCAATATCAGTTTCATTTATAAGGTGAAAACTTCAAATGCCAAGGTTTTTTCCGTAATGTCAGATAAAAGAGTGGATGAGGAAATTATATTGAATCCGGTAGATGAAACTTGTCTACTACCACCACCCCATAATATCATCATTGGGATGGGAAAAATTCCTGAAGAACTAAACATAAGAGCAAGCGTCTTTGCTAAACTTTATTACTCTATTTATTACCGGTATTACTATTACTTTAAGTACAGGGAATAACTCATGTTTAACGAAAAAAATGAACGAAAACAAGAATTGATTACGATTTTTGTAACCAATATAAACTTTGTAATATACTTTTAAAAAAAACTGAACATGCGTCACATAATAAGTACAAATAATTCCAATTATATTTATTTGTTCATTGAAACATAAACATAATGTTATCTTAACAGACTAAATTTAAAAACCACTCAAATATCTGTATATCATATAAGTAATCATCACATGATCTTATTGCAGGGAGATAAGTCATTTAATAACATAATTAAATGTAATTATTAACTTCTACAATATACCTGTAATGTTAGAAATAAGGACAATTAGACTGTTCGAAATAACTCATTTAGAGGGGAAAAAATTGTTAACTGTACTTTTATAAGTGGAAATGGTAAAGGTGCTTATAATAAACGTAAGAAAAATAAATGTCAGTGCGTTGGTAGAGAAGGGTTGATTTGGGAGGTTGAAAAGGGGTTAAAAATGGTATTATTGCGATTTCCTGCGAAACTTGACAACAAAACAATTTGTGGTTATTTAAGACACAGAAAGGTATACTTTCACCAAATTTGTCAAAATTAAGTTATTTTTGCGGAAATGAAAAATAAAAAAATTAAAAAAATTTTTTTCGTTTTTCTGTAAAAGAAGTAACAACTACAAAAGTTTTAGATTTATATATGATTACAACTTTTGTATTGGAAAATTTTTTTTTTAACCCCCAACCACCCAGATCACCCCTCCACCACCTTCGCTCACGCATTTTTTTTTTTACGTTTATTATAAGCCCCTTTACCATTTCCAGTTATAAAAGTCCAGCTAACAATTTTTTATTTAAGTGTAATTTGGTTGTACTGAATAAAAATTTATTAGAAAAACCCAACATGAAAACGCTACATTATATAATACAGATAAAAACTCTGTCGCAATAAGTACGTTAGAAGGGCGGATTTCAGTTAACCTTCAAAACGTACTAAAAACCCAAGTTTTTGGCTCTAACTCTAGTTCCTAACCACCGATTCGCTTGAAAATAAATAGAATTCTACTTCTACTAAGTTTACATCATTCATAAAAATTGCGCCCAGTAGAACGAAAAAATTGATGTATCCAAAAACAAGTTTTTGGGTACATAAAAAAGTTACTGCTTTTACTAGGATCTGAATCTTAGAATTCTCAACTTTGAAATCAATTGATATGCAATCAAATGATCGAATCAAATGTAGCTTTCATGACAAATCTAACACTTACGGTTAATTGATTAAGCCTTCAGGGGTCCAACTCTATTAATAATTTTATATTTCAGAAACCTGAGTAAATGCGGAATAAACAATCTTTGCACCTTCATAAGATATAATTTTTCCCGTAAAATTTATGTTACACAAGTAAATTTTCTAACTTTACTTTTGATGAGAAAAAAGTAAAATGATCACTTCACGTAATTGTTAAAAATTCATATTTCCATTGTGTAATTAATGAAAATTTTTTTTTCATAAAAAATTTCATATTAGAACTTTCATAGATTTTGTAAATTAATTTTTAAAAATTTCTTAACATCGACTACCGCTTTATAAGGTATAACTGAAGAAGGATATCTGGTGAAACGTTTCCGAATTAATTTTTCCTCCTTTAACTAAATTAGTATTTCAAATATTACCTATCAAATATCTTTCTTTCTTTATCCTGTTTAGCCTCCAGTAATTACCGTTCAGATAATACTTCAGAGGATGAATGAGGATGATATATATGTATGAGTGTAAATGAAGTGTAGTCTTGTACAGTCTCAGTTCGACCGTTCCTGAGATGTGTGGTTAATTGAAACCCAATCACCAAAGAACACCGGTATCCACGATCTAGTATTCAAATCCGTGAAAAATAACTGACTTTACTAGGACTTGAACGCTGGAACTCTCGACTTCCAAATCAGCTAATGTGGGAAGACGCGGTCACTACTAGACCAACCAAGTGGGTTACCTATCAAATATCTAACAATCAGAATGAAATTATTGGATAATAATTTAATCAGTCTCCGGTAAACGCATAAAAAGAAGCATTAAAATCAAGCTTTCAATATTATTTTTCTTCGGTACGTAAATTATCTTTAATTAATATTTTTTTTAAGGAATAACAATTCGGATAATAGGTTCTTAAAAATAAATATGCATACCTCTTACGTATATTGGAAAAATTTATCTCAAGATAATATGAACCCTAAACCAATCTAAGAGATATCTCCTCTCATAAACAACATTTGGAGGTGGAATAACTGTTCCGTTTTTAAAAATGAAAATTGTATTTAAATTTATTATTTGTTATGTTATTCATAGTAGGCAATCTGAGTTGTAGATTTCAGTGATTTTTAAGTTAAATTTACGCTTTCGTTTGGAATTAAAACAACAATAATTGTTTGTATTTTTTCTTTTATTCGAAAAATACTGTTAATGATTTGTTTTACACTCGTAGTTTCGTAAGTATTTTTTTATTTGTCAACTAATACCTTTCCTTAACAATCGTTTTTTATTTATTTTCTTATATATATTTTTTTTTTCTACAGAGTTTACTGATGATTAACAATTGAAATGATCATGTAGTTTTAGATATTATGAAAATTTTGTTACTTATTTTTTTGAATAATTTTATTTTAAATTAATGTAATTATTATTTTTATCTTGTTTTCGAATGTTTTTACTTTTTATGGAAACTGTTCAATTTTTCCCATTATTCGTGAAAATCAAATGAGTAAATAACGGCTAAAATAAATATATGATGAAGATATTTCAAAATAATATTAACTTTAGTTCAAAGTGACCTTACCAAGAGAATATTCAACTTCTCTGGGTTAGGTTGTCACAGAGGGAGGTAAGATGAGGGCACATACTTGACCTTACTACCATTTCATGGTTATTATAACTTCTGGTACAATGGTTAACATACTGGCTTTGAATTTTTTTATAACCTGGAGAGAGAAGTTTAACTTTAATCATTAATTTTCAACTTTTAACAATTTTATTTAAGAGATAAATTTGCGTGGACCATCGATTTTTCAAAATAATATTAAAAATGATTAGTTGAACAACATTTGCATCTAAATAAATTATTTTTCTGTAATGCAATATTTTAAATATCTTCAAGAACAGTATACCCTAATGTTAGTTTAATAAATATATCAAACAGTTTTCACAGCTAAATTTACATGTCCTCAATTGATACTTGATTACCATAAGTTAAAAACGTAAGCCCACTTTTTATTTTTAAAACAGGATGAACCGTTCAAAAAACAACCTGAAACTATCACTAATTAATTTTAATTGAATTTCAAACAATTACTTGCAATTTTCAAAAATATATTTATTTTTTAACCGGATTCCAAAACGAAAAATGGTTCTCAATTCGACTCGAATGTATATATTTTTTTAAAATAAATTCAAAACTTACTTTACTCTTCACAAAACGAACTGGTATCAACGATTATTTTTATTTTGCATAGAGAGTTTTTCTGGTAGTTCCGTTTTAAACCTTTCTCCAGATTACTTAAGAAGAAGATTTTTTAATATAAAATTACATTATCTACAAAGACTAGACGTTTTTTTTTTAAACTATTTTTTCGTCAACATTACTAAATTACAGCCAGATATTATTCTTATACTTAAAAAGTTTCACAAAAAATAAAGAAAATTAATTGGAAAAATTAATATCTGAACATTTAGATATTTTATATCTATATTTAATTGGAAAATCTAATAATACCTACCCCTGAAATCCTTTACTAATTTTTTTCCGGAGACAATAAAAATAAATAATAATACACGTTTCCACATTCCGCCCGACCATAGCGTGTGCTGAATCTTTTTTTACATCTATTTCTTTACATCGTTTCTCAACACTCTTCCTTTCTTTTAAAGGTACAGGTTTCTCACTCTTGCGTTTCTTGTAAAAGACTTTTTGTAGAACTGTCCATACTTTAAATAAAAGTACTAAAAATTAGAAAATAAAATAACTTTTTTTTTTTTAAATAAAATCTACCATACTAGAATTAATTTCCTAATTTTTCTTTTAAGGCTGGTAAGCTATTGGTAATATTTATTTCGTTCTGACTTCAAAACGTCCAAATTAAATTTTTTTAAAAATAATTATTAAATATCTTAATAAATATAAAAACATTTAGTAAAATAAATATTAGGTTATTTAATTTTTTAATTACTTCTATTAGAAACGCAAATATTTAGCTAGGAACAGAGGAGAATGGAGAAGGACAGGTGAAAAGGACTTGCCTCAGGGCAAGTCCATAATAATAAACTGTTTATAAAAAAGAAAAAAATTATATACAATAATATATTAATCAGATTTTACCAAAATTAATCATACCTAAAAAATGCTTTGAGCCGAATCACCTTTGTGAAACGGCTTCAAATCAAAGCAATCATGAGTTTGTGTCCCGTCATGAGTGTGTTTGTTTTGTTCTCTTAACACGAATTACAATATGAAGTAATATGTATCATTAGCCAGAACATAGTCAAATATTTGCGAGTATTTAATCAGCAAACACAGTTAGCCTGACTAAATCAATTTATACGAGTATATAATTTCTAAAACGTTTTCAATCAAGTTAAACCGATTAAAATTAGAGGCTGTAAAGAGTTACTCATATGAGATTGTTTGCAACGTAAGAATTTTAGATAAATTACAGCTATCCCTCTGTTAAATTACATTACAATATGTCCCTACAGTATCCTCTCACTGTAATTTGTAACAAGGCATGTCATTCTTTATTAAAGTTAATATTATAGTATTAACACTACGCTACTGCAGACGTCATGTTAGAAACATTTTAAGAAAAAACTAGTATGGTTAAAACAATATTACATAAATATTTTTGTAGTTCGTAAACAAATACTTTACTTGTTTTTATTTTAATTCCCATATCAACAAATGATAAAACATTTTGAATAAAATCAACATACATAAGTAAGTATTTTACGACATAAAAGAGTGTGCTACTTTTTGCTTTAAATTATGTTTTTTAGTTTCTTAATGACACAGTAAGAGGCTTAAAAAATACCTTATGTATAAAAGAATTTCCATTTTTCTGTGAGTAATGATGTTCACTATACATTTAAGCCCTTTAATAGATAGATCAAAGTTTTAGAGACGAATTTGTCTTGCATTTCAGTTGCTTTTATGTACTTATGGTGAACCAATACATTCAGTTCGATTAAATAGACAATGGGAATAACTTTACGTTTTATTTTCCCAATTAGTCCCGACGTGGAATGTTTGTATTTCTTGAGCTTAGTTGCATCCTCTTAGGGAGTTATTTGTGTCTATTGTCATCGACAATTTTCCCAGTAATGATATATTACATGTAAAACTCGAAAAATAAGTACAATATGTCAGATAGATAAGATAAAAATCAACATAAACATCTTCTATTTTCCCGGCTGTAGGGAATTATGTTGCTGTAGCTGTTACGGGAAGTATATTGATAAAAAAAAAATTGAAAATTCGAAATAATAAAGAATTGTAAATATTGTATAAATAACTGTCCATCTAATTAGTGTAATTACGGATACAATATAGCTACATCAAGCAGTAGTAAGATTTTTTTTTAGTTTAAAAATGCACCTAGATTAAAATTCTTATTTTAACCTTTATTTATTGAACTATTAAAACTAATTACGTAATAATGAATTATAACTAATAAAACAGGAAAATAGTAATAAATTAAACGTGCATAAATAAAATTACAAGATTATTATTGTTATCCTATAACATGGGTGTAAATGTTTTTAGGTTCGGTAGTAATGCACTCTTGACCTTCTTTTCCAACACGAAGCTTTTATTTTCATTGTACGCACTGTACCATGCAGCTATGAGGTGTAGCACCAACTCGACGATGGTGGTTTATGAGATAAAGTAAATGTCACGCGGGACTCTGCGTTGGAGATGAGTGGGAGTAGTGTCCGCCTCTCCCTTGTAGACCAGACCGGATTCCGTAGTTGTAATTAAACTAAGGGTTTAAACTATCAAGTTGAATTCCACTAAGAGAAATAGATATAAATTCCGTTGTAGCGAACATTTCTTGTGGTATGTTTTATCTTACTTATTTTGCCTCGAATATTATGACATTTATTTACTAGTTGCTTACTTAAAATGTACAACTAGGCGCAGGGTTCGTGCTTCCGCGAACTCAGATTAGCTAGTTCAGAGGGCAACGAAGTAGGATAGTCAAGATGTCCGAAAGAAGCCTACAGCGAAGACGAAGCCCGAGTCAAAATTCACTGATGTAAATGTTTAGCGAGACATTTACATCGGTGGCATCCCAACGTGGCCTGGCAAATTACTGTGAGATGTAATCAGTTAGAGGGTCAAAGACGACTTCCGTTAAAGCCCATTAGAGCTAGGAACGGAGAGGCGGTGTGGCGATCGGAATCATCACAAGGCGGGTGCCTTCCCCTACGGGGGTTGGGATGTAAGCACTGTACAAATGTATGTTGTCCTGTATTTGGTCATATTACTCTGGACCACGTGAAACAATTATCTTTTAACTTTGTATACAGGTACTACCTTCGGAGGGAAAATGTATTACATATTTGAAAAAATTTAAAAAACGGGTGGGGGTTTTGAACGAAATAAAATTTTAAATCTTTACTAGGATGCTTTCAGCAAAAATTTGTAAGTTTTTTAATTAAATCAGAAATTACCAAACATTTTTATTTAATACTTATCCCCTTCCCAAAATATGACACATATTTTATTTTTTAGCTATATCTTGCTTCAAAGAAAAGTTAGTGGAAGGTTTGCATCTGCATTTTTTTACAATAGGCCTTACAACCAATATAAAATTGTTTACCCTTCCCATCAAAGGTCCTTCTCTTCCAAAATCATATAGGGTAACAAAAAATATTATAATTAAAAAAAAAAATTATTTAAATCAATCTCGTACATTATCCATTGCATACAAAGTGTAAAATTTTTAATTTTTGAGAGCCCCTTACTCTTTAGTATTTCTTGAGAAAAAATTAGCTAAAATTTTTCACCCCCTTCCTAGAAAATTACATCTTTGTTTTTTTTTAAGAATTATGGCTTTCTTTTTTTTTACATAAACACAATTTTAAAAAGTTATTGTTTTTTTAATTTATTATCACCACTTAAGGATTATTTTGTTAAAAATTAATTTCATCCGAAAGCTTTCCCTTGGGTACGGAAGCCCCAAAATGAAAAAAAATTTCACAATTTCAAGTCTCTAATTTTACTTTTGTTAAACAATAGTCACTAAAATAACTTAACATATCTGCCCTGATGAGGAACTCGCAAATTTCTAAAAGACCTAAAAATTTTTTTTAAATTTCGATTTTAGTAAATATTTTAATCTTTAAAAAACCCTGACGCACGGAACCCCCAAATTTTCAAAAAGTCAAAAACATATTTTTCGAAATTATTATACTAATATACTAATATTAAAAATTTTTATTGTTTATTTTTTTAACATCTTGGCTTTAAAAATTAAATTATGACATTAAAATTTATTACGATTTTTTAAAAAAATATCTTTATAAAGAAATAATTGAATCTAGAATATTTTTGAGTTATTTTATCACAAAATTACAAATAGAGTTTGAAATTATTGAATAGAGCTAGAAAGCTTTATCAAAACGAATTGCAGAACATGACCAGCGTAGCCGGGAAAGATACGCAATTCATTGCCGGCTATTTTTTGCTTTTTTTTATAATTAAATGACTTTAAAAAATATAGGTTCAACAAATTCCAAACTATTTATTACGGTTAGACTGTACTGTATTCTATTTTATTTAAAATATTAAATACTAATGTGTCTAGACAATCTGAGTATATTATAACAGAGGAGTAAATATAATTATTTTTTATTAGTAAGAAAAGTGAATGTATAAGAAAGAGGTAAATGAAGCGTAGTACGTTTATGCTACGCTATAAGCAGCAATATCGTATGCTAGAAGACAGAAAGAGAGACGCTAAGAGAAAGATACTTTGTCGCACACCTACAGCGTTCTAATTTATTGTAATGTCAGTCTTATTGTTTGCTAATGACATTAATGGCTGGCCCACAACTGTCGTTAGGTTTTAACCTGATTTGTTACCAGAGACTAGTCACCCTCTGCTTATCTTCTTTATGGCTCTGTTAACGTGACAATGCACTCTATTTTACACTTTACCTTTGCCAACCAATAACTTGTAATAAAATTATCATCGTCGTCATCGTCATCGGCGTCATTGTTGAATTAATTAATTTATCTTGTACAAAGAACAACGTTACGATACATAAACCTGGTAGGTAGGTGACTTTTACAACTTCAACGTATTATAAAACTATAAGATTATAATAAAAAAAAGGGTAAGTTACAGTCTTTCTTTTAAAAAAATAAAAATAAAACTAATTAAACACTTTTCCAAGGTAAAATACATAAATTTTAATACATCAGTCTCTTAAAGTTAATTTTAAAGTCTCTTCTGTCCCAACGATAAAGAATGGAAACAAACATAAAACAAAATAAAAAGGAATTTTTTTAAATTTTGAAAAAAAAAAGAAATGAATTGATAATATAAATCTGAAGAAAACAGGTCATAAAAAAGCTACAAAAAAAAAATCTAAAAAAAATGGCGTAACCTGAATGGCCTAAAAGAAATGGATAAAAAAGATTCACGGACTGAAAGATATAAATTTTACAAAAGAATAATGACAACACATTTTTCTTGAATTAATGAATGAGATGATCGAAGTAAAAAGGAAAGTAAAATATTTTTTTCAAGGGGATGATTACGATGTCCTTATAACGACCAAAAAAGAATAAAAATAGTTAGATTTAATGTAGATCTAACTCCTTGAAATAAAGATTTTGTTGATAAATTATTCCATCTTTTTCCAACATTTTTCAAATCAATTTATTCATAAAATCTTCCAGTAAATATAACTTTTTTTTTTTTAATTATTTTGTTGAAAGCAAGATTTCTATTAGTCAAGTTAACTTTGCCGATGAGTAAAAAATCTGATGTGGACACCACAAGAATTCCTTGTACGCCTATAAAATTAGATACACATATTTTATTTCTTAATAGAAAAGTATGTAAAATTTTATTTCATTAATAACTTTTGATTTTTATTATTATTATTATTATTATTATTATTATTATTATTATTATTATTATTATTATTATTATTATTATTATTGAATTATTATCGATTGTAAAAATTTGTTTACAATCAGAAGTTAATAATTATTAATAAATCAAAAAAATGTTAAAAAAAAGAGATGAAGTCGGATTTGAACCGATGTGCCTTCACCTTGTAAGATCCAAATATTTAATTAATTCAAATTTTATTTTGCTATAACTCTGGAACCAATGAAAATAAGTACCACTTATGAGATACCGTTGAAAAGCCATCAATAAGAGCATATTACTGCAGTTAACAAAAAATCCGAAATTCAAATGTTTTGGATTTTGGGCTTTTTGGCCCAGTTGATTGCAATCATAAGAGGAGGTACGCTACAAGATGTTACAAAAGTCCTAAATCCAAACTTTCAACACCCTATGGCTAATCGTTTTTGAGTTACACACATGTACATATGTACGTACGTAGAGATGTCACGCCGAAACTAGTCACAATAGATTCAGGGATGGTCAAAATGAATATTTCCGTTGAAATCAGAAAACCTACGTTTTTCGCGATCACAATGATTCCGTTACTTCGTACAAGGAAATAAATATATAAATATTTTTTCGCTTTAAATTAATGAAAAACATCAATTTATTGTTATTAGTTTCCTGTTAACCTATAAAAACTACACTTCTTTAAATTTTTCTTAAAAAAAAATAAATAAACAAAAGAAAAATTACCCTTTTTGAGTACTTATAAATCTAACTAGGATTTAAACCCTTGCAAAACGTTCCCTTGTGTAATTTCGGTATTTAAATATACTTCCAGTTATAAATATTACTAAATCGTAAAAACAATGATGTTTGTTTTCAACTATTGTTGGAAGTACAAAATCAGTATGATTTTTTACTCCTCTTATCAAAGAGAATATATGGGTTATTTAATTTTTAAAAACCACTCAGAGTGAAAATTTTATAACTGATAATTTTATAACTTTTATGACAACGCCCCAACTTAAACGAAAAAAATAAGTAATAATTGGCTAATCCGATATATATTTTTTCTAAATTTAGAATATTTTTTCCACATTGGTTGTAAAATTAGGTTAAAAGTTGTGTAAAGGAACTCTAAAAGAGTAAAAAAAGGATTTTATTCACGTTTTAATTTGATAGTTTTAATAAAAAATCTATTGAGGAATAAAACAACGCCACCAACAATTTTTTGCCGTTATTATGAACCTTTGAATCATCGACTAAGATATAAAACGCAGTTAAAGCACAAAATACCTTATATCAGTTGATATTCATGGCTAATTATGGCTAATCATGGCTTAATTATATTTAATAAATTATCAACTGTTATTTTATTACTATTTTTTATTCCTTAAATAAATGTTTATTGTATTTTTTTAATGCCAAAAGCCGCGAAACTTTTAAATGAAGTATAAAACTGATTGCTAAGAATTTTTAGGTTTTTCGAAAATTTAAAGTTTTTTTCATTCTTACTTCCCCGTGTAGACAGCGCTATAGCTATAGAAGGAAAAGTACTGTAATCGGTCCGATTTGAGCATATGCGGTTTTCACCGGATCTTTACGTTTTGACACCTAAGTAACCCAAAAAACTAGATTGAAATTTTCCGGATGTTCGTATGAACGTGTATGTGTTCGGTATCACACCCTAAATCACCTTATATCTACAGAACTACTGCACCGACTTTGACTAAACTTGGTGAGATTACTTGTATACTTTGGGCATTGATGCCATTAAATGTTCAACTTAAAAGGTCAAGAGGGTGAGGCTGTAGAGTAAGGTAACTCTCAGTATCTCAACATTTCGCCTAATTAAGGTCATATTCTTCTTAGGGACATTTCTTAAAAATTAAAATACAACAATATTTGAAAAATGAATTTTCAAAATCGGACCCCCCGCCAAAAAAATGTTCTAAACTACTGCTATGTTGTGACGTCACAGATGAATTAAATAACTGAATAATAAATAATGAATAATTTAAAGTGTAAAAAAGTAAGTCGGTCTGGTTAGGTCTCGAACTCGATCGCACGGTTGATTCGGTACGTGGTGTGTTAAGTCTCGCGGGTACACCAGTTTGCTGACCATACAAATGAAATTGTTTCTATGTAAGTTGTGAAATTATATTAGTTTAGTTAGCGCCGACCGTCACCGCTAGTATTCATTAAATACGGTTGGCGCGCGCGCTTTAGTTAGAATCATTGAATTACATAAAAGAAAAAAATATTATATTTTAATAAAACGAGAAATTTTTTAAATTAAGTTGTGTGTGTTAAGCCATGAATCAGAAACAACATACAGTTGTCAGCATTTTTTAGTTATTTATTATTTTATCGTACGACTTAAAAAAATTATTCGGGGATTCGTTTGTGACATACTACGAGGCACTAGGGAGAGTCTTAAATATTTCTTAAGCAAACACTGAAGTATTTCAAGATTAAATGAGGTTATACTCCATAATTTATGCTGTATAGAAGCCGGGGTTAATATTAATTTATAAATTATTATAACTTACAATATTAGTTTTTAAGAAAACTTTTGATTCGATTAGCCAATACAATGAAAGAGTTTTTATTCAAACTATTGTAGATTTCTTAACATAGACTTTTCTATTTGAAACGCCTATTGAGATTCTTGCCCCAAATATATCATTTTTTATAACTAGAATATTTTTACTATAATCGTTAAACTTGAATAAGTATATCTTCCTTAATTTAAACTTACACGAGCAGATTTTACTGTTGTTTTAATAAAAAATTCATAAATAGTTAAAAAAAAACAGAATGTACCTTATTTTATTCAGGAAAAGTTTATAAAATGAGCCTATTTTTTGAGTAACATAAGCCTGAAAAAAAAATTAAGATCAAACCGCATTTTCGGTAATAGTCTACCTTCATTTTATTATCCATAAAAGCGAACGGGAGACTATCATTACAAAGACGAATTCGCTTTATTAGGAAGTAAACGGAAGTCTATATTTCTTTATAGCACGGAACGAATTACTTTGACTAGGTATTTACTAACCGAAGTATAAAACTGAAGAAAAAATAGATTAAAAAAACTCTTCAAAAATAAATGTTAATATGTTCAGATACGCTAATTTCTACAGCAGGAACAATTTAATATGTTATCAGGAGTGCCACCCAGACTGAATACTTAAATCAGTTTAATCTTTATTTCCCTTTATTAATTATATACATTTCTTTAAAACGGTAAAGAAATAATTATACTCGAGGTTTCAACAAATAAATCTAAATAACATTTATTAACACACAAAATAATTTTTTAAGTTATAAATAACGTATACTGTGAAGTTGGATACGCGTTAACGTAAGCTATGGAATGAAAAGAAGGGTAAAAAAGGATTTTTACGGTATAGTAAGGCACAGACGATCGTTAACTCATTCTCCTTTTAACTCACTCTTTCCATGCATATGGGTCATTAAAATTTGCTAAAGTTAAGCAACAAACCTTTTTTATAATATAAAAAAAAAATAATAATAATAAAATGAAATAAAAGAAGCTAAACAAAAACAGTGGATTTTTGGATCAAAAAATTCTATATTAAGCACTAAACTAATTTCATTGCTGATCACCTGTCATTAATAGTAATGCCGTACAAAGTATCTAAAATAAGAAGTAATAAATATTAAATTAAATCGCGCGCGCACGCACACAACAATCTCTGAATAACTTACACGTAGATTAATGAAGTACTTTTTTCGAAATGAACTTTAGTATGCACATCACCACCGTATTCGGTGTACTTTTATCAACTTAATAATCACCTTCTAACCAAACGTCAAACAATATTTTTGATCAAACAACACTTAAAATTTGTGTCCAAAATAATAAATTTCCCTCCTTGTAATGAATACAAACCGGTTAACTTAACAAAAACGAAATAAAAAAAATGCATTGATCAAGTTATCATTTATTCGTACATATCTAGATGAGATTGTGAAATATTTTGTGGCAATACGTTTCCTGTTCCTGTTCTGTGTGTTTATAACGTGTCTGGGACCAGCTGATCAAGAACGTTTTGGGAGGCTCTCGAAAATCACCGAGGACTTGTTGAAACCCGTCAATGATGAGATCAGAAAAGATCATCGCTCAACGATTTCCGACCTGGCCCTTCTTTTTCCTCATCTTTCAACAGCTGTTATTAGTCGCAATTTTCATGACCATTAAGGCTTCAGAAACGTTTATGCACGTTGGGTGCCACACATCTTAATTGAACGTCACAAAAAATTCCGAATGGGATCTGCTTTGGAATTTTTGATGCGCTACAAAGAAAAAGATGATGAGTTCCTTAATTCAATCATTACCGCCGATGAAACATGGATTTCCCTTACACGCGAGGGAGCAAACGACAGTCACGTGAATGGCGTCATCGTCAATCACCAACCAGACCAACAAAGGTCAAGCCACAGCCATTTGGACGCAAACTGATGGTCACAGTCTTTTGGAGCCAGTCTGCTGGACTGATTTCATGCCACGTGGAACGACTTTCTTTTTTTTTCCTGTTTAGCCTCCGGTAACTACCGTTTAGATAATACTTCAGAGGATGAATGAGGATGATATGTATGGGTGTAAATGAAGTGTAGTCTTGTGCATTCTCAGTTCGACCATTTCTGAGATGTGTGGTTAATTGAACCCCAACTACCAAAGAACACCGGTGTCCACGATCCAGTATTCAAATCCGTTTAAAATAACTGGCTTTACTAGGACTTGAACGCTGGAACTCTCGACTTCCAAATCAGCTGATTTGGGAAGACGCGTTCACCACTAGACCAACCCGGTGACTTGGAACGATTATAAATGCAGAAGCTTACTGCGAAACTGTACGTAAGTTTCGGCGCGCCATTCAAAATCGGCGACGTAGGGGACTGACCGACGGCGTCGTCCTGCTGCTCGATAATGCACGTCCATATGTTGCGGATCAGACAGGTGATTTATTGAGAACATTTGGATGGGAAATTTATATTACATTATATTTATATAGTCCAGACTTCGCTCCTTCTGATTACCATTTGTTTGGAAAATTGAAAGAATTTTTGAATGGTAAGCAATTCGCGGGTGACAATGAACTTAAAAATGCTGTTCATTACTGGCTTTGCCTCGAATTACGAGACATTCACGAAATTGGTTCATAATAAGTAGAACTAGGCGCGGGGTTCACGCTTCCGCGAGCTCGGTTAGCTAGTTCAGAGGGAGACGATGTAGGACATTCAAGATGTCCGGACGAGTCCTACAGCGAAGGCAATAAGCTGAGTTATTAAATCATCGATGCAAATGTCTACCGAGGCATTTACATCGGTGGCATCCCAACGAAACCAGGCTTATTACTATGAGATGTAAAAAGTCACAGGGCGATAGACGATTCCCGTTGAAGCCCAACAGGGCAAGGAACGGGGAGGGGGACACCACCCCCTCACCATTCTAGTACGTTCTAGACCTAGTGACGACCGGAACGTCACTAGGTCTTCCCCTACGGTGTTGGGATGTTCATCAGTGGCTAAATGGACTGGCGGCAGAATACGACGAGAAAATATTGAAGCTGGTGTATCGCTACGATAAATGTCGTAATTCATGTGGCGATTATATACAGAAGTAGTATAAGGTAATTTAAGAGAAATAAAAAAAAAATATAGAGTTTTCAGATTAAATTTTTTTAAAATGAAACGGTCTTTACTTTATAGATAACCTCTCGTAAATTGTAACAAAAGGCTTACGTCTCTAAGTTGCTTGATGAATGTTAAATGAATTTTGTATCGTGTGAAAAATGCCATCCCTGAACGGGATTCGAACCCGAGACCCCAGGATGAAACACCGAGACGCCACCACTCCGCCACGGAAATCAAGAACTCTGTTAAACTACTCAATTATACACAATATCTCGCAATAAACTACTTTTCTTTTAAGAAATAAACGCTAACCAAGCGTAAATGGTACGGTAAACGTGTGTGAAGCTGGTTTCAACAGACAGTATCTGAATAAACTTTTGATATGAATAAATTATGTATTAAATACATATACCTGATATTAAACAATAACATACATTATTAATTGAAATATAAAATGCAGACTTTATGATAACGTATTGTAAATCATGAATTGTTCTACGTAAAATAAAATTAACAATATAATAGGGGGAAATAAAGTAAATTATAAAAGCTTTTCTCATCACAATACAATGCAATACAATATAGAATAAAACAGTATAGAATAAAGGTGTATTTTGTGGAGTCAGGATTTTTGCACAGCAGGCGGTCTGAAAATAAAGGAGGTGATTCCCATCCTTATTCGTTATTCGATTCTCCTTCATTCTCTTCAAAATCCCCGGACCAAGACTGCTCCCTATGTACAACCCTCGACTCTACAAAACTGGCTCAAATGTTACAGTATATGCAGATCAAATTGCACATATATAACTTTCCCAATATTTACTTATACAATATTGAATACCCCTCTGAGTTACTGAAATATTGCTTCAGAAACGGCTTATTTGGAAACAGGTGCACCTTCGTAACATTTAGTTTCATCTCGGAACACAAACATAATAAAATACTCACTCGCTCACACGCAAAAAAGCTTTCAAGCCTTCACTAATAACTGACAATAAATAATAATTTTTCAATATCTTTACCAGGTGGTATTCAAAATTTGAGAAGCAACTCGCTTTAGGAAGATATGGTTCCTTGCAAGGGGATCATGTACGTGTACTATGAGGTGGTGTAACTGTTATCATTGTAATATAATAACAGAAAAAAAAAAATGAATAGTCACTAAATTTGTTTTATTATTAGGGATAAATAAAACCGGTATTTCTGAAAGGAAGGAAGAAGTGAGAGAATATTATTTTTTAATATTTTTATACAACATAATTTAAAACTACGTAATTAATTGTAAATATATGTAATGATTAGTAACGTTATATCAATTATGTAAACCAATAAATAAAATCTTAAATGTCACATTACTTTACTTTTGTTAAAACGCTTCAACGGGGATATACGAGTATGAGATAATTTTTTTCTTAAATTCATTACTTTAGCATAATCTAAAAACTTTAGAATAGGTAGATTTTATAAATTCAATTTTTTTTTTTAATATATCAACCAAAACACTTTTGTCTTTATACCGAAAAAAGTGTAAAATAATGAAAAGCACCTGGAAATTAATGGTTCATCAAATTTTAGCAAGAACATGAATTTAATTTCAATAAAAATTCTGAAGTACTCCTGGGACTTTCATAACCTATTCTACTAGTGAAAATATAGGAAAAGTACTTTTTTTTTTTTTTTGTCTTCAACCAGTCTGCATCAAACCAGTCAAAAGACTGGTTTGATGCAGATTCCCCATTTAGTGCTAGACGTTTCATTTCAGTATAATCCCTACATCCTACAACCCTAACAATTTGTTTTACATATTCCAAACGTTGCCTGCCTACTCAATTTTTTCCTTCTACCTGTCCCTCCAATATTAAAGCGACTATTCCAGGATGCCTTAATATGTGGTCTATAAGGCTGTCTCTTCTTTTAACTATATTTTTCCAAATGCTTCTTTGTTCATCTATTTGCCGCAACACCTCTTCATTTGTCACTTTATCCACTCATCTGGTTTTTAACATTCTCCTATAGCACCACGTTTTAAAAGCTTCTAATCTTTTCTTTTCAGGAACTCCGATCGTCCAAGTTTCACTTCCGTATAAAGCGACGCTCTAAACATATGATTTCCCTGACATTCAAATTAATTTATGATGTAAACAAATTATATTTCTGACTGAAAGCTCGTTTCGCCTCTGCTATTCGGTATTTTATATCACTCGAAAAGTACATATAAATAAATATATTTTTAATGCTTCGTTTGCGAGTTTCGAGTAGTGAAACATTTCGCTCGGATTTCAGCTACCCCGGTCGTACTGAAATTTTTAGGACGTTAACTAAAGGGCAGAATTAGTGATTTCTTATAGTTTTTTTACCTGAAAAATCGAATAAAATAGATTTCAGAACTGTATCTGCAGTAGTTTTTGAGAAATCTGGGGATAAAAAACAAAAAATTGAGATACAAACTCCTGTTTTGTTTGACGTAAAATAACTTTGTTAAATAGATAACATATAAAACATATAAAACAATTAAACAAAACTTGTAGAGAATTTAAATTCTGAACAAAATGATGTATGATAAGTTGAATAAAACAAAGAAAAGTTAGAATTTCATTTAGAAACAGTGCATTACTTCATTTGTTACTAAAATTGAAACGAATTTTTTTCGATTTTTCAGTTCAAAAACCTAAGAAATCGCTAATCCTGCCCCTTAAATAACGTTCCAAATATTTCAGTACGACCGGGGTAGCTGAAATCCAAGCGAAATCTTTCATTATTCGTAACTCGTAAATAAAGCTTTTTAGGACATATATATTTATCTGAAAACTTTTTCCATTATTTTCGCGAGTAGAATAGGTTATGAAAGTACCGGTAGAAATTCGTGATACACTCTGTATATATTATAAAACCTTAAACGATGCCACCCGCCAAGAAGATCGGTCATAAATATCTTCATTCAAAATCTTCAGATAGGCTTAATTAAAAAAAATAATAATACCCTTACAATGAAGGCTGATAATTATTATGTATAAATTACTACGTCAGGAAATTTCAAGTAGGCTATAAGGATCAAGGAATATCAGAATTCCTTCACCATAAGTAATAGCTGTTCTATATGGCAGTAATGGAAAGTCGATCGATGTTCGTCTAATAAAAGAGATTATTACTAAAGTCTTTAATCAAAATTTTCTAATGCCCATTTCAGTGAAGAATAGATTGGTATCGCATAAGGATCAAAATAGAATAAAATGAATAATTATCACAATGTAAACATCTTTAATTAAATCACTGATCTCTGAAAAAGGGAACTTTTATTTTTAATGAATAAAACTTGCATTTCTAAGTTTAAGCAGTTTAAAACTACAGAAAGCAATTCAGTCAAAAGAATGAACAATTTCATCAAAAGAAAAATCGTAATAGAATAAAATAATTCCCTAAAAATATTAAACTCAAAAAATAACAAATTGAAAAATAGGTTACAAGATTAAAAATTGCTTGAAAACATTTAATTATGTTTTAGGAACAACGATAGAATCTTCAACATTATACTTGGTCTGGTTTGATAACGATTTTTCGCCTATTGGAGATTACTAAAATTAAGAACGTGTTCATACGATGTAGACCTAATATTTTCATAAATTCTAGAACGCTTCATTCTTATATGATTTAAACAATTCTGACGTTCTGAATATAATGCAATATTTTCTTAAAATGTAAAACGCAAACCATTTTCGGGAAAAACGCAGAATTTGGTAAGTATGCTAACAATATTAAAATATTATTGTTATTCTTTTTTTTAAATCAGTTAATATTTTTAAACAAAATTAAGTAATTAAGAAAAAATTTCCACATTTATTACTTAAACACATGTCAATACAATTTAAACTTTCACCACCCGTACAAAATTAATAAATCACATTAAAAACCTCATATGTTCAGATGAAATAACACCATTCGTGTGTTGACAACAAACATTTGTTTGACTAATAATTAATTGTAGGCGTGAAAGAAAGGAATGTTACTCGTAGAACCTATTAGCCTGTGTCCCCAATTTTAGAGTAGGGTCAACCGGGACCGGTCAAATAAGGGCAGAAAGTCCACGTGATTCAGTGAAGCGATTAGCCTAACAATTTGTTCCATTTAGTATAATAACCAGTAAAGGCAAATGTTCGAACAGTAAAAACATTTACCCAATAACACATCTGTCTAATTTTATTCACATAAAAACTGTTTATTATAACGTTTAATCTTTTCGTTTAACGTATTACCCTATCAATTAATAATATTTCAGTATAAATATGCAAGAGAAAAATTATATTTAGGCTTAAAAATAGCAAAGAATATCATTAAAATTATCTGCAAAAAAACTTAAAAAATTCTGATGTGGACACCACATGATTTCCTTGTACGCCTAGTAAATTACATATACACATTTTTAAGAGTACATAAAATTTTATTTCACTAATAATTTCTGTTTTTTCATATTTTTAATTATTTTTGTTATTGAATTATTATTTATCGTCATTTTTTTTTTCAATCACAAGTTAGTAATTATTAATAAATCAATAAATTTAAATAAAGAAAGGAGATGAAGTCTGATCGAACCAATGTGTCTTACCCTTATAAAAACCAATATTTCATTAATTAAAATTTTTTTGGCTATAACTCTGAAACCAAAGAAAATAAGTACCACTTATGAAATTATTGAAAAGCTCTCAGTGAGGGCTTATTATTGCAGTTTAGAAAAAATAAAAAATCCAGATTTTTGGATTTTGGGCTTTTTTGGACACTTTTGGTTCAGTCCATTGCAATCAAAAGCGGAGGTGCACAACTAGATGTTACAACAGCCCTAAATTCAAAATTTCAACATCCTAAGGCTAATCGTTTTTGAGTTATGCGAGATACATACATACATATGTACGTTCAGATGTCACGCTGAAACTAGTCAAAATGAATTCAGGGATGGTGAAATTGAATTCCGTTTAAATTTGAAAACCGAAATTTTTGGCGATCATAATACAGGTGATTCAAAGATACGGGAAACTTTAAAAATTAGATAACGTTAATGAAAAACTTTTTTTAGAAAATGAATTTTATTTCATGTAATTGTACAAATGTTGCCATTTTAGGATACATACATTTTAGTTTATTTTTTATAGATGACATCTTGCAGGTGACCTCCTCATCTATGTAAACACTCACGAAGTCTCTTCGATAAATTGTTCATGGTTTGACGTAACATTTCAACTGGAATTTCCGCAATTGCTTCTCGGATACGTTGCCTTCAGTTCTTCCGTTGTAGCAGTTCTACTGTGGAACACTTTGCTTTTAAGGTGACCCCACAAAAACTAATCGCAAGCTGAGCGATCAGGCGGTCTGGGAGGCCATCTAATGTCACCGTTTCGTGAAATGACACGTTGTCCAAACAATCGGCGTACAGCTGCCATCGATATTCGTGCAGTATGTGACGTTGCTCCGTCTTGTTGAAACCAGGCTGTGTTAAGAATCGGTGGAAATCTCTTTTGTTGTTCCACAACAAAGGTTTCAAGCACGGCTACTTTACGAGCCGATGTCACTGTAATCGCAAGACCGTTGTCATCCTCAAAAAAATAAGGGCCTAGAACACCGTAAGATGACATAGCACACCACACGGTCACTTTCTGGCTGTGCAACGGACGCTGGTGTAGCTGCGTAGGATTTTCTTGTGCCCAGTATCTGAAATTTTGCTTGTTAACAAATCCACTGAGGTGGAAATGCGCTTCGTCTGACATCCACAGTTCGTGAACAAACTCGTCGTTATCATTTATCTTCTGAAGCATTACATTACAGAATTTTGCTCGCACAACTGCATCGTTCGGATGCAGTTCCTGGACGATCTGCAACTTGTATGAATGGCATTGCAAGTCCTTCACTAACATTCTTTGAACACTTGAACTCTGCAATTGTAAAGATGCTGAGAGACGACGGATTGACCGATGTGGACTTCGTGTGATAGCATCTTGTAAAGCTTGAACAGTCTGTGGTGTACGGACGGGACGGTTCGCTCACGGCCTGGAGGTTTCTTTTTCATTGCCGAACCAGTTTCCTCAAAATTAGATATCCATGTTTTAATTGCATGTGCTGATGGAACACGGTCGTGCCGTCCCAGATTAAAATGACGGCGAAATTCTCTACGCGCTCCCTCCACACTGTCGTTGTTTTTGTAAAACGCTTTGATAGCAAATGCACGTTGCGCACCACTCCTAGGATCCATGACAACTAAATGGCAGGTTAGGTTAGAAAGGCTGGCGCCACTTATCAAGTGGTACCAATCGCCCACGGCTACCAACACAACTTTCAAAATTTCCCGTTTCTTTGAATCATCCTGTACTTCGTTTACTTCGTACAACGAAGTAAAAAAAATTACAATACTTTTTTAATTTTTATGATGTTCTTTAAAATGTATGCTAATTAAGTCAGTAAGCTAATAAACGTTCATACTATAAAAGGACATTGAAAGAAAAAGAATGGTAACCCAGTTAAAGTCACAGTTATTACCATAATGTGCCCAAATAGTTCTAACATAACTTATTAAAATATAAATAGCATTCTGTTATCTTGAAGTCACTGGCATTTAATTTTTGAATACTATTTTTTTTATTTTAATTAAATATACATCATAGAATATTTTGCATTTTAATTTTCAATAAAACCTGAAATTCTATGACTATTCTATATATGTGCAGATTGTTTTACAACGATTTATGCAATATAAATGTACGTAAATCCTTAATTAATTAATTAAGAAAAAAATTCTAAAAAACGATAACAGGAGATATGTTTCATGATTAAGAAGAAAATTTATTTTTATCTGCAGTCATTTGAAGAAATATCAAGAAGAAAATAAGACTAAAAATAAAATAAGTTAGATAAAACAAATAACGAAGCAAAATAGTGGACATTAGTCACTGTAAAACATTTAAGGTAGTTTGAGGCGATGGCAACCCTCGAAGCTGAGTTTGATTGCGTGTCCGGCTCCCGAGGGCGAGAAAAACAAAGATGCAACGAAAAAAAAGAATTAATCATTAATTCTTATAATTTTTGTTGTAAAATTCTTAATAATAATCACAATTTAAATAATTTTGACTCAAAATTAAGTAATATTTTGACTCAAAATATTACTTAATTTTACCATAACATTTTTGCGTAAATAAAACAACTTTTCGAAACGCCAGGTTGATTGTGTAACTACCTCGTAACATTAATTGACACATTAAATTTGAAATGCCCTCATAACGAAAAAATCTGAAAAAAGCTGGTTTCCATTTTATTAAAACTAAAACAAGAAAATCCACATCCATAATGATAAATTAAACAACGTTTTTTGTGTTTAAATACCAAATTTCATTTAAATATTAATCAACAACTTGACCTAAATTCAGAACATTAAATCGCAATATCCTCAAAAATTATAATTGAAAACAAATATCATCTGGATAAGTAAAATCACTTAGGAACCTAATTATCTAATTGGCTAATCGAACCTACTTATCCTGCAACCTAAATTTACAAAATAATTTCGTAAATCCATCGAAATTTAAAATAACTATGAAGCAAAATGTTCATAATTAGAGGTGTTTTTTCTCAATATGATGTGAAAAAATACGACCGTAATTATTGAAAAGTGAAATATGACTAAATTATAATATGCAGTGATATTCTAGTATAAAACTGCAGGAAGCGCTGTAAAAATAAATACTGCCATTACAATAACATTGTTTTTATTGTGGATGTACAATATAATAATTTAAAGATAGTAGAATAAACCAGCAGCCAAAAGAAAATTTATTACGAAACGTTAATATAAAAAAAAGAACTTGTATTTCCTGGAAACAGAAGATATAGAAGTTAAAAGTAAAAAAGAGACTTCTGGTCCAGCACGTGTGATTGTGCAAACATCCTGTATAACAGTATAGTACAAAGTGAGTATATCGTAGAAGAGAGAAGGGTGCGTTATAAGGTCTAGTGCACGCGGATGCGCGTGTGCAGGGAGGGTTGAGGAAACAGCTGCTTGTTATAAATAGGACCTAACGATTCTAAGTGGACTGTCAAAAGCTACCCTTATTTTACGCTCGGCTACAAACAACACTATTACTCAAGCCGATGTCTTTGAATGCTTGTCCTTGTTGCAATCGAGCTCCCACCCAAGATGAAGAAATGTAAAAAAAAAAGAAAAAACATAAGGAAGTTTGGATTACAAGATCGTAGGATAATGATATGGAACTGAATCTTTTTAGTTTAGATGCAAATGATGGATTATGTAAAAATGAGAGAATTAGAAAAAACTGCTTTTTTAATACTGCTCTAATTTATTACTTTTTTCGTTGAAAAAATGCACAAAAATTAACAGCATAATAAAAATTAATTATGAAAATAATAATAAGAATAATGTTATATCTAACAAATGACTTAACATTTTATCCTACACCATTTTATCAGATCTTACAAGATGAAGAAACGAATTTTACATCTATTAGTAAACGAGGGGTTGATTAAGCCTAAAAAAATTCTAACTGCCTAAAATAAAAACCTAGCAATGAAAATAAAGTCTCTTCATTTCTGGGTAGTTAAAGCAACAAACAGGGAAAAAATATTTTCTGGCCAACCCTTATTCCAATAACTGGTTATTAGATTAGAAAGTCACTGGACCCAAATAAAGATAAGTGAAACATATATTTAAAACAACAAAGTTAGTGTCCATCTAAATGACAATACTGTAATGATTGGTAGAAGCTGCAGTAATTTTATTACATACCTTTATGACGACATAATGTCATAGTAATTAACCAACTACATAATCTACTGATGAGAAAAAGGAATTACGTTCCTAATATAACATGGCTCAGCATGTTGCATAACAGTTGCCATAGTGTTTTATATTTAATGGTAGCTCAAAACTATTTTATCAACTAACTATTGTGAACTTGCATAAATAAGCAATCATAATTTATCCACTACACTAATTTAGCTGTTATTAATACTGCTTGGAACTGTTGGAAAGATCCACGGTAAGATCGATTTTTTCCCGTAAAATTAACCTTTATTCATCAACATAATCGGATTTTTATCTTTGAATCTCACTGAAAAATAAGTCAATTTGGTACCTTTCCACTGGGACGCCACTCTTTCATATTTTTTTTTCGTACTTTCGTACTTCAACAACGCAAGTCTTTGGTATTTAATTAATTATCCCTTCCTTCTTCATTTATTAAAATTTATTCATAACAATATTGTTATTCTGCATTTTTATTATTTTATATATTTATTATCGATTTCCAGTTGTGATATCAAAGAACAAGTTCTGAAAAGCATAACGTATCAATTCAGACTAGTTTTAGCAATCGCTGTACACAGTAATGTACAGTTTGTTAGCGGGTGAATTTAATATCTTTAATTTCCTAATGTAAGTAATGAAACTCTGGGCTATACAAACCACAAAGAAAGTGTCGTCGAATTTTTTCAAAACCAAGAAATTCTCCCCAGCTCTCAGATACACAGAAACGAGCGAGATTAAAACGCTGTACTTCGGAGACAGAATTAAGTGCTGCTAAGACAGTAGATCTTTCCGCACTAAGGAAACACATTGAAACTGATTTGAAAATTTGAGTTTGTCATTCCTCACAGCTGTTGGATTTGCTGATGGATAGAGGAGAAGAACTCCATTTCTTGGTGCGAACGACAACTAGATACGTCCTACAAAACGGTAGAAGGGTAAACAAAAAAACTTTATGAAAAAAGTATGCGGAGAAATGTTAGCCCAATCCCCATCAATTAAAATCGGTGGTGAAGCGCTGATTATAAACGAAAACTAAAATGTGTTTACTAGACACAACAACAACGCAGGACTTGTGCTTTCCAACGTGGATATTCGGAGGCTGTGCCATGAAACCAACCACCACTCATTGCCAGACAGTTTACTAGTTACAGTTACAAATACTGTTAAAAATAACACTGAAGAGGGATCGTGATTCATGTCGTTCGTATTACACTAAATCTCTAAAGCTTCTGGTTTCAACACTACAAAGTTAATCACAAATGCAACTTTATATGCACCGGTACTTACACAAACCATTATTCAAAGGCTGTAAGGGAGTATAAATCTTTGAAAGAAAAAGCATCGAGGTACAAGACGCTACTTAATAGTAACTCGAATTCCAGTGGCGTCAGAATATGATGGATACGTCTTCGATTCTAGATGTAACAACGTTTTTTTAGGTAAGTTAAATATAACATTAACATAAGTAAAAACATAACCAGTTATTTACATTATAATTATTAAACCCAAAAACATCAATATAAATTATTATACGGTAGAATTAGATCGACAATTCCGTCAATGAAAAAGTACCGTCAATTTAGTAATACTAATACATGCGGTTAATAATAATACTAATTAAGCAGTAAAATCTGATAGTTCAAAAAACGTGAAAACTTTTCCGTTCTCATAAATATTTTATAGAACATTTATAATTAAGCCAATAGTAGATTTTAAAAAAAAATCTATTTTGTACGTTATAATAAATACATTTTTTACGGATAAAAGTTTTTCGTTACACATAATAAAATGAGCAGTTAGAACCCCAACTTGTTTGCTTACGTCACACAGAGAATATTTATAAAACAATTAATAAACATGTTTAGTTTTTGAAAAAAAAACTACCGAAATATAAACATATTTTTCGATTACGAGATAAAAAAATCAATGAATAGAAATGTTTAAAAATAATTCAGCAATTTATTAAATAAATCTGTGTCACTTGGCCTGTCAATACCATGTGCATTCAACAGTAAAAACACAGCCCAATATAATCATTGTATTCCATTTTGTTTCCATTAATAAAATTAAAATATTCATAATGTAATCACCACGCAGAGGCGCGCGCGTATAAACACACAAACAGAAACATTAAAAGAGAATTTTAGAATTATTTACTACTAACAAATAACTCAAGTAAAGCTTTATAATAGATTGTTTTTCTAAGTATAAATCTTACTCAGTTTCAAAAAAAATAATAATATTAGCTGTTAATTTTTTTCATGTACTGTATAATTACTTATGACATCCAACAAATTTAAATGTGATTACATAACCAAATAATTAACTTCATTTTTAATTAATGTAATGTTATTTATTTAACTAATATTATTCTTATAAAATATATTACATTAAAAGATATGAAATTAATTTCATATTCAAAATTTGTTGTGTCAGATTATAACAAGCATATGTGGGTTCAACAATGACAAGAAATAATTATTTTATTTAGGTATGTAGCAATTAAGTTAGATATTTGTTAGCCCTATAATAAATTATGAAATCATAGTACAATAATATTTGCAACGTAATGTAATTAAAATTGAATTAAACGAAAGTTAAATTATTTTATCAAGTACATTTAATAAATTATATTCTTCAAATCAGGAAGATTTTAAATCTACCTTTCTAACAAAGTAATTTATGTTATGTAGTATTATCTGTATAATTTTTAAAATAGGAATACATCCAGCATAGAAATACGGGTAATCAAACAAATAAATACTCCAATTGTATCAAATTAACTCAAATTTGTGATCAGCTGGAAAAGAACTAGTTGGAATCACTGCGAACATAAAAAGACATTACATTAAAAGGTATAATTTATGATAAGTAAAAAAAGAGCACAATGATATCTACAATTAATATGAGAAAAAATAGATTAGAAAGGGTTGAGATGGGAATGTCCACTTTAAAAAAAATCTAGTTTTTAACAAAGCAATGTTCAGCTTTTAAATAAAAAGAAACAATAGCGCAGTTCTGCGTAAGAATACCGACTTTACGTCGTTTTAGTTTGCCCGGCTCAAAATTTCTCGACTTAAATTGAGCGGTTTTGTATTCAATCTACTCTACTGATCTACTCTGGTGTCCTTTTCGGGTGACAAAGAGTTTATGGCGGTTGATGTTAACCTAACAGTAGCATCAGAGAAAGTGTAAACGGAGTTAGATCTTCACAGTGAATGGCTAGTCAAATGGAAGGTATATGTTAATATTTCAAAGTCGAGTCATGTGTCGTTTGCGATGAGGAGAGGAGTTTGCACTCGAGTCTGCCTAAATGGACTTCACTCCTTCATTCGGACAATACGATACCTAGAACTTCTTTTGGACCGCCGCCTAACATGGAAAAATCATGTGAAATCAAGCTTCGACGGTTGGAATGGTTATTAGGAAGAAGATCCGTGTTATCATTAAATAACAAACTATTATTATACAAGGCGTTCTTAAAGCCAATAGGAGCCTACGGTATGTAACTATGGGGTACGGCAAGCAACAGTAATAGCGACATCATCCAAAGTTTCCATTTGAAACATTTCGGAGGAATCATAGTTTGCAAAGAACAAGCAGATTTACGATTACCTAGAGATGCCATCTATTCCTGAAGAAATTCACCGTTTAAGTTCAAAATATGAACCCACCGGGTTAGTGTAGTGGTGAACGCTGATTTCGAATTGAGAGTTCCAACGTTCAAATCCTAGTAAAGGTGTTCTTTGGTGGTTGGGTTTCAATTAACCACACACCTCAGAAATGGTCGACCTGAGATTGTACAAGACTACACTTCACTTACACTCATATATAACACCCTCATTCATCCACTGAAGTAATACCTGACCGTGATTTCCGGAGGCTAACAAGAAACAAAAAAATTCCAAATACAAACTTAACCTTAACGCGCACGAAAACCATCTGGCTGTTAACCTTTTGGATAATAACGAAGATGTGAGACGACTAAAGATGCTGCATGTACTCGTATTCATTCAATTTAGAGGCTTTTGTTACTTGTTGTTTAACATTCTGGTCCGCAGTCTAGCAATTCTGTCCGGAGAGGATGAGATGAGTGTTTTGTAGCGTGTGCAAAAAATGCCATGTCTGACCGAGATTCGAACCAAGGACCTCTGAGTGAAAGGCCGATACACTACCACTCGCGCCAAGGAGGCCGGCTTCCTTTTGTTACTTAAATTTTTTATATGTGACCAGTGTTAATTTGTTATTTGTTGTTCTTCTCATGAATGACTTGTGACAATTTTTGTTATACTCAATTGCTTGTTCTGTTTTGTTGACCATTTGATTTTAATGTTCTGAATATCTATGTAAGAATAGTGATATTATATCACTATTTAATAGTTAATTTTTTTAATTGTTTGTATTTGCTACGCTTAGTTATATTTTTATTTGTTGTGTTTTTTATTGTACTATACTGAGTTTAAACCTTTATACTGTCTCGGGAGGTATCACTAGATGCTTCCCTTTCACGTAATTAGTACTGTACAATTTACTTAGTTCCATTGTTCAGGAAACTGATTATAAATAACGCAATACCCACCCATAAAAATAAAAAATTTGAGCAAAACTCAAGAACGTCTCAATCAATCTTCATCAAATTTTTATATGGACAACTTCAGATAAACTACTACAGCATGTCTAGCTTTCAATGAAATTGATCAAGTAGTTTTGGAAATTTTTGAGTCCCAACATTTTATACGTAGGTCTATAAATAAATAAAAATATATAAGAAAACAAGAATTTAAGCGAATGGTATTTCCGTACTCCTAAAACTTCAAAACGAAAAGAAAATTCATTTTCACCCCCATTCCCACAATGCGACCGAAAGTAATACCATACTTTTCTCTGAAATGTTGGAAAGAAGCAAAAATTTACCAAGGGTTGGAGATATTTAGTTTTATAGTAAAACTATCTGCTTCGATTTATTATTTAGGAACCATTTTATCTGGTAGATCACAGTAAAGCTAATATAAATCAATGATTAAATCGATTTCGATTGGAAATGTTATATTCAGTTGTATATTCAGTTTTTATAAAAAAGAAAAATCCTGAATTGTAGTAGTAGCAGTAGTGCTGAATAGTAGTAGTTTTTGTCTTAGTAGTTTATACAAACTTAACTACACAATCGTACGTTATTAAACGAGTATGGATCACCAATCTATAGAAGCACGTCTCTTAACAAAATTCTGCCACAAAGTTTCCCCTTTCCTATTCGTATAAGCTCTTCATCTCTAATTTGATCAACACTTCTAACTTTTCCTTTTACTAATTATTGAACAATATTTTTTTTTAATTATATGATACGAGAGAGAGAGCTCCTTTGTATATTCTACTACCCTCGTATCTCGTTCATCATTACCCTCTTCTCAGTCACATTTCAGTCAGTACCCTTTGTCTCATTCTTATTTGCTTCCAAAATAAACTTCTCATAAAAGCATTTAATATTTCTTGGAATTCATTTTACTTTTACGATTAAAAAAAACCGTAAGCGAATCGTAATATTCTTTCCGTTTATAGTTACTTACCACGCTTACAAAATTACCGTTCAATTTCTCTTATATTGTTTCTTTCAAACTATTCTCCAAAACCAATAGACAAATTATTCTATACATATCACATTATAGTTTAAGTTGCAAATTAAGAACAATGCACATAAATTAAACATAAAAAATATATTTAATATAAAAAAAAATGCATACAGCTCTTTAAAAAAATGAAATAATCATATATGTAGTTATATAATTAACAATATAATTTTAATTTTACTAATACTAATTTTTTTCTTTTTCTTTTTTAATTAATCTGGAAAAACTCTATCAAAACTCATAAGATTGAAAGTAAAAACGAATAATTAAATCGCTTTCTTTTTTAATGATAAATCATAAAGGGTAGAAAAATGCAAATTAACAGAGATGGAGAAACAAATGGAATAAAGATTAAACGAATGATGACGAAAATAATAATAGAAAAAATAATTCACGACAAAAACTGCTACAAATAAGATTAAGTTATAATTTAATCTACTCTTCTTTAATTATAATATATATAATTATATTTAATTATATATATATATATATATATTCTCTAATTAATGTAATTTCTCTAATATATAATGAAAGAAACCTTTTCTTTATTTATTAGAAAAGACTACACGTAACATAAAAAAAATTAGGTAATACGTAACATGGAATAAATCTTACGATTAGCAAACTGGTTCTTAATACATCTTTCTTTGTCAGTATACTAAGAGTAACGTAAATAATAAAAAGACAGAAAATTTCCTTATCAGGTCTTTCAACATATAACATTATTCCATATATTATTATGGACACTGGTAATACGAATATGAAAGTATTACACTGTCACGTACACAGTTCATAACACACGTGATATTTTATAAAATACCGAGATTATAAAAAAAAAAAAAATGGCTCTCAAAGTTTTTCCTTTTAAATTGTTTACAACATTCCCCCAAACTGTTTAGCCTACAACTTCCCCTCTAAACTAAAAGCATATAATGCACACACAAAGATACTCACAAAATATAAACAAATCAAGCGTGAAAAATTACAGTTTTTAAGAGAATGATGTATGATGCTTGCCGAAGTGATTCACATACAAAAAAAAAAAATACTGAACTAAAGCTTTTTATATTGTTATGCGAGACGGTCAATTCGATTTTGGAACTCGTAAAAATATGACGACGTTCGAGTTTGGGGCTTTGAATTAAAAAGCTAATCGTGGGGTTGAGTTAGATGAGGCATGAAGCTGTTAAACCGATATCAGACGCTTGCAGCGCTTACTTACATCCACTAGTAAAACGATAAAGCATTAAAAGAATGAGGACATCTGTCTTAATAAAAAAAAATAAAAAGAGGAGTCAAAATATAAGAAAAATCTACCGTATATGATAAATAAGCATTTTTTACAACGATAAGCAAATCTAAAATAAATTATACAAGAAATCAATAATTCATAACTAGATTAGCTAACAGCAACTAATTTAAAACGTAAAAAAAACCTCTCGTAAATGGTATGGTATCTATTTCAACGTATTATAGAACTCCATCAAAATCTTGTAAAAAACATATAAAGATAAAATCCTTACTAAATGTCATATTTTAATTTACAGGAGGCAGGATGAAAGAGTAATGGATACTCTTTATAATTCAACAGTTTCTTTTTTCAACACAACAAAACTGAAAGCATAAGACACAAGTTTTATTAAATTAAAACATCAAAATATTTGGAAATCAAATTCTTAATTTTAATGGAAATAATAAATATTTAACGGTACTGTTTCGGTTTACTTTTATTTGATCATGATACTTCTTTATAAGTGACATAATTTATATAAAATCTGTTTTTATTTTATACAACTTAGTTTATTTATTTCATTTAAGAAATGAGATAATTCGAAGTGAACACAATTTTATCTTTACTTGAAGAAATCTGTAGGAAAATCATAGCAAATATGATCTGAGATACGACAATGATTAAATCTATTTTGATTGGCAAACATAAGTTAAATGTTTTATGTAAAGTTTCTCAATTCTAATTTTTGACTTCGTTATTAGTTTATACAAACTGAACAATGCTACATAATTGAACGACCTACGATCCTACGAGAATGGACCGACAATATACAGAAGTTCGTCTCTTAACAAAATTCTGGCACGAATTGGGATTGGGTTCCAATCCTTTGAGGATCAAGTGTGTGAAAATTTTTTACTCGGGTTCTTCCTCAGGGATTTGAAAAATATTTTCGTCCTTCTCACGATATTATTTTCCTTCGGTCCATTGAAGATCTTTCAGTGCCTTTTGATGTAAAAAGAATACGCCTGATAAAACCCTAGTTTTTTGAAAGGTTCAACGTATTCTCTTTGCGGAGGGATTTGCATATGGTGGCTGGTTAATTAATTGTTAAGGTGAAGGAAGGATAGGGTCTCTGAGTCGTAGAGATTTTTCTTCTTCATCAATAGAATAAATAAATAAAAAAATGTCTATACCAGTTGAAGTAACTAAATTGAATTTCAGTCCTCGTAACGCCACAATTAGATCGATGCCACAACTTATTTAGCCATTTACAAAAAAACTGAATGTAAATAATCAACAGCAAAAAAATTTACAGATAACGTTTGTTCATACATTGGTATGAACAAACGGTATGTGTGATCAGGCATTGGCCTGATCACACATACCTACCTACCTCATGGCAATGTGTTTTTATTTGTTTTTTAAAACTCGAACTAGAGGAAATTAAAAAAAAAACTGGCAACCTTGGTAAGATAACAATATAATTATGTAGAGCTTTTTCAAACACGTAAATATTTAAAATATATATAAACTACTAGGAATAAAATTATATAAGTAAAGACCGTTATTGTCGACCCCTGTACATTAACATAATGCACCCCAGTTCCATAAACACTGGATGTAACCTAAAAGAGAAGAGAATAAAGGGCATAGAATGTGTTTATATAGGGAAAACATCGTTCGTGCGTGCACTTCATTTGATTTTCCCGCATTCTAATGAAATATGGATTATTATGGGAGAGGGGTAGGATAAGAGAGAAATCGTAGGGGAGAGAGAAGAAAGTAAAAGAGACGAAGGACGAGGAAGAGTTAGGTTGAACTGTACTGTATTGTCAACGTTCATCCGATTAGACAACAAAACCCTGTAAAGCATACATAAAGAGAGAAAACTATAGGGAAGGGACACGGAAGGAAAAACTGATATAGATAAAGCTGATCAAAATTGAAGTCGCTCGCCTGGTAGCCTGAGCCTCCATGATGAAGCGACCGCGAGAGGGTAGTACGTACGGTTCAATGCTTCGATGTCCACCTCTCTCGAAATACAGTACGGCACAATCTCCCTACGTTTCCTACCCTCGATGCTAAGAAAAATTGAAATCAATGAGGAAGAAGAGCGATTCAATTATTTTCATCTAGATTCAATTTCTACCCTCATCTCAATTAGAATGATATACATGGATTGAATACAAAGCAAATCATGACAAATAATGAATATGTATTATTATAGTCTATCAATGAAAACAAGTAATGACAAAATAATAATAATAATAATATGCACACAAATAATCAAGAAAATTAGAATACTAAATAAGAGAAAAAAAGTTTGATGGACGTAAAAAAAATTAAATAAATGACTGAAGATTGCATTGATTACAATATTATTGTACATTCCAAACCAATAAACATTATTAAAACTTATTTATTTTAATAGCTAATTATCCGAACAACCGTGAAAAAATATAGCACAAAAACCAGATTATAGAACCTAATTAATGAAATAAGCATACAAGTTGCGTTACGGTACTAAGAGTTATTCAAGCCGATGTTTCCTGTCCTATTCTGAAAACTTAAACAGTGTGTTTCTTCCGGTTAAGAGAAATTTTTAGTAATTTTTTTTTCTGTTCAGCAAGATAATTGAATAATAAGTAAATAATATTCAAGTATGTCAATACTGGACTTGCATGCTGTACCCCACAATTCAAGTACGTAAGTCTAAATAGGCTTCAAAACTGGTTTATAAATTAATAATTTACTTTCTGTTGAAGGCCGAGATCTATGTCCTATCAGCCAGTACATGTGTTTAAACTTGAGGTCCAACTGTTTCCGCTTAGAAGTGATATGTTTCGCCCAAGTAAATCGTCGGTTAAGATGAAAACCCAAATATTTATAGTCCTGAGATCTCGGAATCGGAACATAGAAGATAGAAACAGGAGGACAGTGTTCCTTACGAAAGGTGAAAGTAAGGTGCTTTGATTTTGTTTGGTTTATTTTTATTTTCCAACATCTAAGGCACGATTCGAGTAGAGTGATACAATCTTGAATAAAACGAGACGCAGTAGCCGGGTCCTCGTGGACAGCAAGAATTGCAGTATCGTTATCAAACGTTCCCACTGTGTTATCTGCCGTAATTGGCAAGTCAGCCGTAAACAGAACATACAAGATGGGTTCGAGAACGCTTCCTTTAGGTACCCCTGATTGTATAAGGTACAAATCCGTCAAAACCTTTCCATGTTTAACCTGAAAACAGCTGTATTCTAGCTAAGATTTCATCACTACGTAGAAAACACGCGGTAAAACCTTTTTCAGTTTATAGAGCAACTCTACATGACAAACCTCGTCAAAAGCCTGACTGACATCGAGGAAAACCGTTGAACAGTACTGTTTCTCGTCTAGAGCATGATTTATAACGTTAATAATCCCGTTTGCCTGCTCCACAGTAGCATGTTGCTCCCTAAACCCAAATTGGTGAGCCGGAATTTGATCGTCCACGAACTGCTTCAGTCTTTTCAGAAAGAGCATTTCAAACACCTTAGAGAGCACAGTAAATAATAAAGAAAAACTTTCTTCATCTATATATATATATATATCAGGCACGTTTTTAAAGTAAGGTTCGTTTTGAATTTGCGGCCTACATACGGGATGTAAACAGGTAGCACTCAGTTATATCAATCAACAGTCAGCTGTTAGTAACAACTGTGTAATGTTTTTGTTGTTATTTATATTCATCCATTTCTCGCCGAGGGTGAAGTACGAGAAGTAATCCGATTTTTGATGACAAGAAACAATTATACGGCCGAAATTCACAACTAAATTTGTGACGTTTACGGGTCAAATATTATGAGAAACGCTAAAGTAAGACAGGATGCTGTTCATTTCGAGAAGGGCGAACGAACATTCATGATGAAGAATGTAGCGGCCGGGCATCGATGATAACGAATGATATGATTAAAAAAATAACGAAAAAATTCCAGAATCCGGCGCTTCACGGTGTCACAATTATTTCTGATGTTTTCTAATATTTCATGATCTTTTATTTATGAAGTTCTGATTGAACTTCAATAAAAAAATTATGTTCCAAATGAGTGCCGAAAAAATAGTCTTGCTGCAGCGCAAGGATGTTTGCGGCGTTATAAAAATGAAGGTGTTGAATTGGTTGATCGCATTGTTACCGGAGATCAAACCTGGATTTCTTATTCTAACGTCGAGCAAAGCAACAGTCGATGAGATGGACGCATTTATCACCCTCTAAAATGAAGAGTACAAACAATAATTTTCGGTAAAAATACTTTTAGGTACTATTTTTGGGACAAAAACGTGTCTTGCTTGTAAAATTTAGTAATAACGGTACAACTTTGAATGCCGACGTTAAAAAATGTTTTCAACAAAATAATAAGTTGTCTATTTTCGCAAGACCACAATGAGAAGCAAGGGGCGCGACCTCAGTTCTATTTTACACCATAACTTTAATTCATTCAAAGAGATTTACTCAATATTGGATATTGAAGCTATCATTACCATTTGGCATCAAAAAATTTGTCATATTTAAAGAATTTATGTAGATTTGAATATGATAGCGCAACCCATGCCTTTCATTGTGGTCTTGCGAAAATAGACAACTTTATACATATTACTTTGTTGAAAAAAAATTATCTTTTATTTACGTTTACTGGGTATTCCATATTTTAGATTTTTTTAAAAGCATGTTTTTAATTTTTTGTTTAATTTATACTGTTTACTAGTATGATATTTAAATACTACCACAAATGCTACATAGATCAACGCAAGATGCAGGTACTGTGGTTGTTACAGACATATTGAAAACTTGAATATAATACGGGAGTTTTCAATATATCGTGGAAGCTGGTGTTCGAAGCGTTACATTCGTTGTTCGACTACATCGATGTTCGTCCCAAAAAACCTACTGCGCATATGTACTACTCCTCTCCACAAACTGCGCATGTGTACTATTATCAGCAAGCGGTAACCGTGGAACGAAATGGGCTACAGAAAAGAAAATGTAATATTTTATTGCGTAATAAGCGTCGATAAAAATATATTCGAAAAAATCAATTACAAAAATCCCTTTCGGCACGCCGGAAGGCGGAGGTAGATTTCACCGGTGTTAAGTAGGGGATAAAAAAAATTTCCACCTTACATTTAAGAAAAACTTCAAATTTACTCAATATGACAACGGTTCCATGTGAAAAAAGTTTCACATGTTTAGCATACGGCAAACCTCCATCTTACAATTTCCGCAATATTCTGGCCGTAAGAGTTGGTTATATCAAAACATTTTTCAGACATAAGTTTTAGCTAATGTTTATAGGACTAACGATCACTTTAAAACGATTCGATAATGTGCTTATTATGGAAGGTATGATTTTTTTTGTCTTCGAAACCCCATTTTTTCTACCCCCTGGGCTAATGGTTGGTGATATCAAAAGATTTTACCGAAATAAGTTTTAGACCCTTATCCAAAGAGTAGTAGGAACTTTAAACGAATTTGATATTTTACTTAATAAGAAAGTTATAGCAATATTTTGTTATTTCGAAAAAGCTCCCCCATTTCCACCCCCATGGTCTGATTTTGGCCGTTAACGAATTTGACCAAGATTCTGGGTCGAGTTATTTTTAGGGAACAATTTGAAAGCGATAGGCGCAAAATTACGGCAGTTATCGTATCCACAAGAAAGTGAAATATATATATAAATGTACGTATAAACTTTCGAGCTGACAATGGTTTTGGAGTCTGGGGAATGTGAAACACGAAGATATGTCAACATTTTTCGGAAGTTGAATCATGGTACCCATTACAATAGCTTTCTTAAGAAATCTATCTAATAGCTTTCTTACGAAATCAACCTAAAAAAGATTGTGTGAAATTTGAAATTTTATTATAATTCAATGTTTTAATAATAAATGAATAGGAGATAAATAAAACCAATTAAAAATGTCACCATGATTTTTCTTATTTAATAAACCAAACGCCTAACTTATAAATGAAGAAATAGTTTATTTGACAACTCTCATGACTAAACAAACATTCTAAATTAATTTTTTTTTTAAATATCAAACCTTTTAAAATACATAATGAAAACATTTGTATATACAGACATTATAGCACTCTACCGCACTGTAGTAAGATAAGAGTTACAGGATTTATGAATTTAGGTTTATATATATATATAGACATAAATAACATAGATTATGGAAATAAATTTTATTTATAATAAGGAAGAAACAAGCCTAACACATTTAAAGATTTTCATTGTTAGTTTTAAGATCTAGTAGGTATTAAATCTATTAAATCCATTTTCCAATAAATAGATTTTTATACTTTCATAAACAAGGAAAAAATTTATGTTTATTATAACATGGGTACACCTACAATATTTAAATCAGTAGTCAGCACGTGGCGGCGGTGTACATAAATTGTAGACTTATGCGTGTATCATATATTCATTTCATAAACTGTCGAACAGCGAATACTGATTCATACAGGAGTAAATACTGCAGTTAGTACTAAATTATTTTCTTACGATCCTGTCTAGCATAAATATCCTTTAGCTACTGTGAACAATCACTGTAACCCACACGAAATGATCTGGGGTTCGAGGTTAAAATGAGTGTTATAAGTTCACCATATGGCGCTCAAAGTAAAATGTGTTTAATAAATTGTATTTTATGGTTATATTTTTTTCTTACTTAAAAAAAAAAAAATGTTATTTAATGTCGAATCCGTCGTTGTGTTTTAAACTTAAATAGATCGGTAACAGAGAATAGGTGAACGCATTAACAGTGGGCGATCAGAGTAGGTTGTTCAAACATGCAGACAGACGCGTGTGTGTTGCGATTTACTATAGATCGCCGAGGCGTGGTCAGGAAATGGTCTTTTTCATTGGGTGCGCCTAAAAATTCGCTTGCTAATTCCCATCGTTCCAATTTAAAAAAATTATTATTATTATTATTTCGTTTTTATTTACTATTATAACGAGCTGTTTATATGAATTATAAATGAGTTAAATGTAACCGTTAAATAGGTAATTGTTGTTTTCCATAAAAGGGATAACAAAGATCCTGTCAAAAAGTAGAAGAAAAATAAAAACAAAAAAGAAATCATTACGTAGGCAATGAGTGGTTTTTTTATTGCTAACAGTATTCAACAAAAAAGTAAAAAGTTATTTATTTAAAATAACGAAAAAGTTCTTGCATGTAAATAACTTGATTAAAAGTAAAATATGGAAAAATAAAAACTTATTTAATTCTTATTACGAATAAAATTGTTTCTACGTCAATAAAAACAGTCTGATATGGAAGTTCTTTCATAATACGAAGTGATCGATCCCTAAATGAAATTTGTAGGTGTATTACATAAAGCATTAAATAAACATGGAATCGAATGAAACTTGTAAACATGTTGCATTTTGTCATAAAATCGAGAGATCACCATTTTGATGTTTTGGTTAAAATATCATCAAAACAACAAAAGGTTAATGTAAACTAAAACACTACATAAAAATTTCTTGAAATACAAAACGCCAATAAAAAGTATCATTTCCATTCATGTCTGCATTTTAAAGCGGTTATTTTACCAGTCTTTGCCTCATTATAATCTAACTGGTACAATTTATAATCCACATCCTATTGCTGATGATATGAAAATTTATGATAAAAAGTTTTCATTCAGTAAATCATTACTTATCATGGTAATGGGACATTTTCTCAGACGGAAGTAACTGACCATTAATGATGCCCATGCTTCAAATAACAGATTACATATATATACCTTCAAGCAAATATTTAATAACTTTTATTTACTACTAACCGAGAAAAAATAAAACTTTTTTCAAATCAGGGAAGATATAATCCTTGTATGACAGGACTCCCTGTTATACATAATTCCAAAAAGGTCGATAGGAATAAGATGAAAAAAAAAAACAAATTAAGGAATTACAATCCATTCTTATTAGCCTGAGCCGCTACATGTCGCAATATACAAACTATTACGCATATTTTGATTGTATAATGAACGAGTAGAGGCTCTGTCTACAAACCTGACGAAGTCTACATGCAGAGCTGATTCCATCAAACCATATGAATACCAAGGAAATAGTTTCTCAATGAGTACCTACATATTTAACAATTGGCGTTTAGAAAAAAAAACACCTGGAAGAAAATTGTAGAAGATAAAAGAAAGGAGTTAATAATGATAGAGAAACGATCAACTGAAGAACCGCGAAACGTGAACAAACTATCAAACTGTTTTGCGGATTAACTCAAGGTCCCTTCAGACATTGATTTACATTCCGTTCACTATCTCCCGGGAGATCAGGATCAGGGTATCTTTAACCTGGATGGGAGAAGATTCTGATCAACGATTTTACGCAGATCAGGTTAAAAGATATTTGGAATTTTACCTCCAAATTGTAAAGATCCAGAAGCGAAGCTCACGCATGGAAAGTCCTACCACATCCTTCGAATTGTGTAACACAGGAAATACAGAGCGGGCCACAAAGAAGTAACCCTCTGTAGACAACTGATACTCGAAGCATTGAAAGAGAGGAGAGAAAGGGACGATTACGTGACTCAAGGAAGAAGAGTTCTTACACAAGAATGTATTACATAGGAATACCTTTGTTCCAATTTTCCACGGAAAATGTTCTGTGCGCGAACTAATGATGTTAATTGTCCTATTCAATATTCCATATTATGGCGGGGCTACTTTTTCGTGGCCCATCCTCTACCTATGTATTTTTTTGTTTTTTTTTCTGTTTAGCCTCCGGAACCACCGTAAGGTATTACTTCAGAGGATGAATGTGGATGTTATGTATGAATTTAAATGAAGTGTAGTGTTGTACAGTCTCAGGTCGACCATTCCTGAGACGTGTGGTTAATTGAAATCCAACCACCAAAGAACACCGGTATCCACGATCTAATATTCAAATCCGTATAGAAGTAACTCCATTTACTAGGATTTGAACCTTAGAACTCTCAACTTCAAGATCAACTGATTTGCGATGTCGAGTTTACCACTAGATCAACCCGATGGGTTGTACCTACATACATCTATCGATTCAAATATATTTACATATTCTTCTATCTATACATAAATTCTTAGTCGATGCAACATTTTTGTATATGAGAATCGAAGAATAAACAATTACTTTTAAAAAAATATTTAGCATAAATTTTATGCTTGGATCCAAGTACTTGCAAATAATAATTTACGCTTAATCAGAAAAACAAAGTTATTATGAAAAAACAAAAAAGTTCATCAGATACACTACTTGGTCAAGTAGAAAGTTTAATTCTTAGGTAATAAGTATTACAAACAGTCGATATTGTAAAATTTAAGAGAAACTAAAGTATAAACTTCAGAAGATATATTTTTAAAATAAATCAGTATTGTATATTTAAAAAATTACTTGTAACGTTGTAATAGAAGAAACAAGATCATATGTATTAAAAAGAAGAAACACAGAGCAGTTAATTATTATTTACATTAATATTATTTAACCTTTTCACAATATTATTTTATCATTTTCGTTGCGATAATTTTTCTATTTTACTTTTCTCTACAACTACCTTTTTCTTATCTTACTAGCTTTGACATTTATTATGTTCATAAAATCATTAACGGTGTAATTTTTTTATGTCTTATGGCTTTTTTCTCTATTACTTTTAGAAACATTCATCTGTAATTTATGATAACTTACAATATGACACCCCTTTACAGTTTCGTTTTTCCTCATTTCTATTATCTGTAAATGCTATTGTATTTGATGCTCATAAAACTTTTACGTTTAGCTTACACTGAATCTGATAAATCATTATTTAAGAATATATTAGCTAAAATACACATAAATTAAAAATATAATACATACGGGAACAAAAAGAAATGTAAAATATTTTCCAACGTATATATTAACAAAAAAAATTTATACATAGAAAAATAATAAAAGGTTGTTATACTTATTTCGAGATACAAATCTGTAAAACTGAAATTTCTTTATTCGAAACTGTATGTAGAAGGAAAGACAACAAATAATGTATTATACAACTAGCTTTGGCAATTCTACGGTAAACAAAAGTGAAAAGAAGTAAGATGTGAATGGGGTTAGGCCTACCTTCAAGAAAAGAACTTTGTTATCTTACTTCAGCTCAAAGCTTTTACACTAACGAGATCAAACCACATGGCCCTTATTACTTGTACTTTTATTATTATGACTCATTCTTTCGCAACATAGCACAGTAGGCCAACTACCCCTCTCCAATTATTAGCACTACTCTGATTAATAAGTCACATTTAAATTCGTTCGTGAAAAATTCCTTTATACAACCATCACAAACACAAACACACACTCACACGCGCGCACTATGTACAGGAAAGGTTTATTTGTATGTTAGCAAAAATCTCAAGAACCGCAAAACTAATCCCTACCAAATTTTAACTGTAGCTTCATTATGTAATCCGGAGTTTCATATACTATATTAAGATAAAAAAGTATTTATTAAAACATGTAAATAATAAATAATCCGTTACAGTGCTGCGCTTCTCATTCGGGCCACTAAATTCATACTCCTTTGTTACGGCGACCCGCTCTCAAGATATTTTTCAATAGAGATGTTGAAAATTGAGATGTTTTGTTGAAATTGAAGACATCAACTTAACGTGAATGATTCATAATCAATGCCAAACAAAAACTAGTGAAGATAAATCGATGAAAATTTGTATACATGTTTTTATGGTGTACGTGCACACAAAGAGTTTTTGAAATTCCCAGTTTAAAGAGATAAAATGGAGTAAGAATGAAATTTACTATTTTTTAATTTCTCGGCAACAAATGAAGATATCAGCTTGTTGTTTCTGTGTGTAATTTTCATGTAGATATCTAATAACCAATTTCTAGATTTTTGAAATTCGAATTTAAACGGTAAAAAACTATTTTTGAATCTTTTTTTAAACCCGGATATTTTTTTAAATTCTAGGTAACAAATAAAGATGTCAACCTGATTTTTGAGTGTAAATTTTCATGTGAATAAACGATTTTCTAGATTTTCGAAACTCCACTTTGAAATTGAGGGAAGATAGGTAAAAAAGATTTTGAACAATGATTGAAATTTTTCCCAATCCCAACTGTACTAAACGAGATATTCACTTGATTAGGCTTGTAAATAAATACTCTTCAGATAAATATCTAAAAACTATTTTAGTTTCGATTTTTTTAAGTGGTGCGACGGTGTACGGCGCGGCAGCTCAACCAACACAGCCAGTGTTACTATATGTGCGACGCGACTAGCTCCATCTGTGTCTGTTTACAAAAAAACATAAAATAAAAAAAAATGACCGCGGGAAACGCAAGTAACCATATAGCGCGGGCAAAGCTGTGACGGGGTGCTAATATATATATATATATATATATATATAAGATAATAAATTTTACGCAATTGTAAGTCATTTAATCAAATTTTTGCATTACAAACGTAAAAAAAAAAACGTGTTTTTAGACAACAAAGTTTTCTGTTTTACATTGGATATTATGAAAACTACTACAGATATGTTTCTGGAAACTGTTTTATTCAATCTGGTCAGGTCAAAAATCAAAAGAAACCATAGAGTTTACCCCTTAATTTGGGTTCCTAGAATTTTAGTAAGGTTTTATTTCACTCTTTGCCCAGGAATCTGGGCGAAATCTTTCGCTAGTCGTACCTCGCTAACGGAGCATTTCCGGATCCATGTTTATCTGAACTTTTTTCATTATTTTTGCTAGTAGAAGAGGAGCGACAGTAATTACAAACTTGATTTCAGCAATCCCATATACAGGAAAAAGAATTGTTCAATGTGCTCGGACAGCGCCGGTAACAACACAAGAATCACTCTGTATACATAAGGAAATTACACTCAAATAGGAAAAACAAAACTTGATAACACTACATATTCATATGGAGTTTATGTATGTAATAAACTGTATATGATTATTAAACGATTCGAAAACATAGTGATAATAAGAAATAAAATAATATTCCCAAAAGTATATAAATATCGAAACTTAGTATACTAATATCGTAACATAGTATAGTATGATACGTAACATATCGTATCATAGTATAGTATGATACGTAACATATCGTATCATAGTATATTAATATCGTAACTTAGTATACTAAGTATATTAATATCGTAAAGCATATTAAGTTCGTTACTTTTATATCAAAAAATAACAGCCAAAAAAATAATTTTATAAGTCTATAGAAGTGGTTTATAAATTTTTGCAACCCTTTTTAGAGCAAATATTTCATCAATCTCCCTCCTCATCCAAAAAGGTACTCAGAAAAGTGAAAAATAAAAAATTATTTATCCGACATTTATTAATTAAGAAACAATCTCATAAAAGTATCAAGCAGACCTAAATACTAATTAAGAAAGTCAAATCCTACGAAAAAAATTATTTCAATTTAAAGTTTTTATCTTTGTCTCAAACAATATAATAGATGACAATTAAATTAATTTGTTTTAAATGTAGATCTTTAATACACATTTGAAATAAACAAAATAGGATTTATCTTAAATTGAATTTTTTTTTTAATAATTAAAAGGCACGTTCAACAACAAAAAAAACTGAAATAAAAAAAAAATTCTTGTCCAAGATCTGTTGCAATCGCATCGTAGGCGGATGATACGGCAATCATAGAAATTGATGATAACAGGATTGAGTAGCCTCGGAGAAGCTTCAGTCAGCGTTGGAGGCAATCAGCACGCGGCAGCACAAATGGAAGAGTAAATCAATTAGGTGAAATCTACCAACGTTATTTTTGCAATTAGGAAAGGAGACTACCCACCAGTCTAGTTAGATAACGTTGAAATTCCTCATACAAATAGCTTGAGGTATCTTAGCTTACACATAAATCGACGTATTACATGACAGATCATGTACTGGAGCAAAAGAAACAGATTGACCAGAAATTCAAACGTATTTATTGACTTAGGGGTAGTCACTCTCGAATAAGGTCTTTCTCTATAAGGCATTCTTGAAACCGTTACGGACGTATAGGATTAAGCTCCACGGACGACTAGTGACAAAAATATTAAAGTGATCCAAAAGTCAGAGGACAAGATACTGAGGAAAGTGACTAAACCGCCTTGGTTCGTCAGGAATTCTGAAATACATGAATACCTGGGAATCCCGTATCTTCGGGATGACATTGACCGTTTCAGTTCTAAATACATGGTTAGAGTAAGTAGACACGTAAATTCCATTGCTTTGAACCTGCCAGACAACGGTGATGCCATTATACGTACTGAGCTGGACCTTAGTAATGGTCGTTGAAGATACTATATTATAATGTTTTTTCGGTACTTTTTGTAACTTGTGCATTTAACAGTTTCTGTTATTATTTTTTGTTTGCATTGTTGCTTAATATTTACTGTTGCTGTTTTAATCCTATTGCTATTTGTCGTATTTACCTGTATTCCCTTATTTTGTTATATGTGCATGAAGATCTTCTATTTGATAAAAGACTGAATGTTGGACACAAGTGGTCCGTAGATTTGACAAGTTATAATAGCCATGATAATAATCCTAATGATATAACGAATGTTTACTGGAACTTAATTGAAACTAAATTATGTTTATTAACATGGTCGTTTACTGTTATTATAATTAATTGCTGTTTTTTTTTTTGCGGAGGATCATCTTTGGATGGCCTCTCTCATGTGATATTTTAACACTTTGTTTACTTATAGCTTCCTCAGGAGAAACAGATTGTAAATTTTGGTTCAACAGCAAAAAAAGCCACCGGCTTGATCTAGTGGTGAACGCGTTTTCGCAAATCAGCTGATTTTGAAGTCGAGAGTTCCAGTCCAACGGTCAAATCCTAAAGGCGGTTACTTTTAAACGGTTTTGAATACTAGATCGTGGATACCGGTGTTCTTTGGTGGTTGGGTTTCAATTAACCACACATCTCAGAAATGGTAGACCTGAGACTGTATAAGACTACACTTCACTTACATATCATCTTCATTCATCCTCTAAAGTAATATCTCACGGTAATTCCCGGAGGGTAAACCGGAAAAAAGGAAGGTAGGTACAACAGCAAAAAAATACTTTATTATGACTTCATATAAAAACTTATTTTTTTAAAGGCTAGAATTAGAGGTTCAAGAATAAACTTGCAGATTGAATTCAAAGGTAAATTAAAGAAAAAAATACGATGGAAGGAGCAACAGGATTAAATCATTACTTAGGATTAAAAAGCTGAATGAACAAGAAAAATTAGTATTAGTATAAAATTACAATACATGTATCTGAGGTAGCCCTAAATTTCTAAGTTTTCTTAATATCAGTATAAATTTAAAACATTAGCACGTACATTTGCTTTATCGCATAAATACAGTAAGGTTCGCTTTTAAAAAAGAAATTAGATTATGAAAATTCTTTTTATTTAAAACTGTAATGTAAAAGAATTAAAAAAAAAAATTAAATAAATTTAACGATAAATTAATATTAAAAAATGTACTGGTACAAACTAAAAGAAAAATAAAAGTTCAAAGCTTTTTAAATTAGTAAAGAATAGTGCACCGAAAACAATATAAATATAATTTTATAATATAAAGACATTAAATTAATGAATCAATTTGTAGTAACATCCTTTTTACATAATGTTTTACAATGCGACAATAAAAGAGATACAACAATAAAATATTTTAATATATACATATATATTTTTTATTTTAACGACAATTTATGTAGATAGACCATATCAAATACACCGCCATTCCCTTGCTAACAGCAAAATAAATAGGTTGTATATCAAGTCCGTTATGCTATAAGGCAAAACACATACATACACACACTCGCACAAAAGCTAACAGTAGATCAAGGCAAGACAGATGATCGCTGTGGGTATTTTGGCAAAATTCCAGTCAGTTCTGAACACTGACTGGCTATTCTTGACTGAAAACATTTAAACAGCAGTAACATAATGATTCACAACCAGGGTTCTACGGATGCCACGTGGATTAACTTAAGCTATACTCGTATAAAGCCTATGTATATATAAGTAATAATTTAAAGTTGATATTATACAAGTTAAATAACCTAAAATTGTAACATCTGGTTTAACCAACCGTTCGGTCTGCTGAACTGGTCTGGTCCATTAATTTGATTTTAATAGAATCATTTTTCAAAATGATTAATAACTTTAAAAAAGGCGTGAACAAAATAAATAAAAAGAGAAAAAAAGAAACGAAACAATAGTCTTGGTTAAAGGTGAACAATTTTATATGATAAAGTACGTGTATAAAAGTTTTCTACCGGTTGTCAGCATTTATCATTATAACAGTGTACACCTTTGTATTTTGAACTTGAAAATTAACTCTTAATATTAAAACAACGATAAAAAAAACCTGTTAAATCAGTAAAACAATGTGAAGGGAAATTAAAAAAATAAACTAATTCGACTAAATATAAAATAAAGATGTTTCTTTTAATTTACTAATATCCAATTATATAAATTATAATTAACAAATTACTACTCGTATAATATCAGTAAATTATATTATAATTAATTTTAATACAAGAGTTTATTATTGTGAATAATAAACTGGAATTATCCGGGTTATTTTAATCGGTACCCGGTAAGTAGCAACTATTTTATGAACAAAGACAAGAGACGCAGTATCTTTTCTTCGTGATGTAACCATGTTAATATAAATATCATGTTATATTCAAGATTCGATTGGCCAGATACTAAAAATCACTTAAAATTTGTAAATATCACTTAAAATTTTACTGGTACAACTAGGCCAAGATTTTTCAATTTTCCGTATGGAAAGATTAATTTTAACACTATTTCAGTATAATATTTGAAAAATAAATGATTACAAATTAATTGTAAGGCCTATCAAAACATAATAATTTTCTCAACCTATGATCATTAGTAAAAAAAAATTATAGATCTCTCCCATTCCATTAATTATGAAGATCCACAGATCTAATGTTAAATTGTTCATAGATTTCCGGATATCACACGTCACACATTTACTGAGAACTATATATAAGATTAAAATCAAAACAGTTCAACCAAAGCTAAAAAAAAAACTAATTAAATATCTCAATTTTAGTCCAACAACTTAGGTCCACTCTTTTTTTCTGTTTAGCTTCCGGAACCACCGTAAGGTATTACTTCAAAGGATGAATGAGGAAGATATATATGAACGTAAGTGAAGTGTAATCTTGTAGAGGCTCAGGTCGACCAATCCTGAATGTGTGGTTAATTGAAATTGAAACCAAACCACCAAATAACACTGGTCGGTATCCACGATCTATGTATTCGAATTCGTATAAAAGAAACTACCTTTATTAGGATTCGAACCTTACAGCAATCGACTTCAAAATCAGCTGATTTGCGATGATGAGTTCACCACTGGGACAACCCGGTGAGTAACAACTTAGGTCCTAGTGTGATTGATTTTTTAAATATACCGGAAATCTCCAGATGTCTTGAATAGCTTTTTTCAATAAAGTTGGAAGACGTAGACAACTGCCCCTTCTGTTCATAAAATGAATATATATGTAGCTCTTTTCACTTTTTGATTGCCTAAACAAGATGTATTGTTAATAATAACCCAATAACCGAGTAATCATGTCGCTATCGACCGAATAAAAATGTAACCAGTTTGGCTTAATATCGAATTGTCATGTTTACGTACATCAACCCTCAGCATAATGGAATCCGTCAACGAAGAGTAGCTGGATCAATATACTGATCTCTCTAGAGATGGCTGGTCCGCAAACACGATTAACGGTTCGAGTTGAACCAGTTCCTGACCGGTCACGGTTGCTTCAAAGCACATCTGTGCGCACAGGGGTAAAGACCATCCGGTCTGATTACTATAAAAGGGAAGACACCGCAGAAAACACCGTGTTCGAATGTAACAAGTTCTTGCAGCACAGGGAAGCATACCTGAGAAGATTCGGCATGCTTACTCTTGATAACGTCTTGGGGACTATGCTGCAGAACTAACGGGCGTAGCACGCGATTTCGAGGATGATTAGCCGTACGAAGATGGCGGAAGTGCAGGGATAAATACTTCCTGATTTTCTCTTGGGGCTGTGTTCGTAATTAATGCAATCCGAGCCGAAGAAAAAGTAACAAATACTAAAAAAAAATTCTGCGTCACGATGACATTTAAAAATCCTATTGAAATAGTCGTGGTAATAAAAAAACATAATGGGATTATTTGATGGACTAAATTTGACAAATGGGAATATTTAATTGGGGATTTTGTTTAGATTTATTTCATCTGTTTTGATTTTCTAGTTAATTTTTTCTTTATTGTAGGAAATAAAGGATGTTTTGTGTTCGCGGAAAATTTCGGTTTTCAGATTTCAACGGAAATATCCATTTTGATCATGCCTGAATCCATTTTGACTAGTTTCAGCGTGACGTCTGTACATACGTATGTATGTATCTCGCCTAACTCAAAAAACAATTAGCCGTAGGATGTTGACATTTTGCATTTAGGATTGTTGTAACATCTATTTGTGCACCTCCCCTTTAGAATGGACTCGACTGAACTAAAAGTGTCAAAAAAAGATCATAATCCAAAAAATTTGGATTTTGGACTTTTTTTTTAACTGCAGTAATAAGCCCTCATTGACAGATTTTCAACAATATACCACAAGAGGTTCATTTATTTTCATCGGTTCCAGAGTTATAGCCAAATAAAATTACAATTAACGAGATATTTGGATCTTACAAGGGAAGGCACATCGGTTCGAATCTGACTTCATCTCTTTTTTTTAATTTAAATATATTGATATATTAATAAATATATATATATTAATAATTATTGAACCCTCATTGTAAAAAAATTTACGACAAATAATAATTTAATAAAAAAAATCAGAAGTTGTTAATGAAATAAAATTTTATGTACACTTTTCATTTTAAAAAAAATGTGTATATGTAATTTAATAGGCGTAAGAGGAAGTGATGGGGTGTCCACATCAGATTTTTTTTAACATAATTATAAACAAAGTCCTGTTTATGCAAGACAAAAAATGGGATGTTTTCGAAAATAAAAATCATCTGTAGCATACGCATAATTTTTCTACTATAAGAATACAAATTGTCACTTTTCCTGGTGAATAAAGGTCCTTCAAACCAATCGATATTTAAAATTTTCAAACATAATTTGTTCAAAACGCGAGTTCTACAAATTAATAATATACGCTGAATCTACGTGAATTAAATTTATTTGAAAATGAGAAAATTGTTTGTGCAACAAAAACTTAACGTAAAGCTTATTCAAAATCGACGTTAACTTTTCAACTTATCATTTTTCTCATTGAACATAGTAGGAAAAATAAATAAATACTTTAAAGCTGGTCATAAACTTCAATAAAACAAAGAAAAGATAATAGCATTAAATTTCATACTATTACATTATTTAAATAAGAAAGACATTTTTTATGAAAAAAATTGTGAAACACAAGATGAGTAATTTTTAAAAAATGCACACGCAAATCCATTTATACCTTCCTGGCATCATAGCTCTGAAAGCTATGCTGCAATTAGAAAAGTACGATAATCAGTCAAATAATGGGGTATGGGTATTTTTCATTTTTCGACATTTCATCACCCAAGGACCCAAAAATAAACAAAAGTGAGGGGTTATATTCGCACGTACGTACGTACGTACTTATCTACAGGGGTCGGCGTATTTAAACTTAAGAACTTTTGATTGGTTAATCGATTTTGATGATATTTTGTACAATGAATCGTGTATATGGGACTATTTATTGGAGAGGTTTTGGGATCAATATCTCCAGGGAAAGCAGACAATTTTTTGGGGTCAACATTCTCAAAATTTTGTAAACATAACCCCACATTATATCAGTTCGTGCGTGCTCACTATTTTAAAAAATTCCCTCTTCCCAAAAATCGAAAAAAGCTTTTATTTATTGCATATTTATTAACCGAATTTTTTTTATATCCTTGGCATAGCAGTAGTGAAAGTAAACCCCCCCCCCGCCAAAAAAAAGACAGGAACACTTTTTAAAAATCACTTTACCGCAATTCTATAGACAAGTAATGAAAGGAAAATTAAATCAGTCTTTTCATCATCACACGCACACCCAAATAACTGTCTATTTTTTTCTAAATTATTATTATTATAATGTGTATGTTGCAATCTGTTCAAACTAGTGAACAATAAGAACCCCCTCCCCCCATAGCATCTATGATATGTAAATGAAGTGCAGTCTTGTACAGACTCAGGTCGACCATTCCTGAGATGTGTGGTTAATTGATCTCCAACCACTAAAGTACAACAGTATTCACCGTCTAGTATTCAAATTTGTATAAAGGTAACTTTTACTAGGATTTGAACCTCAGAACCTTTGACTTCAAAAATCAGCTGTTAAACAAATGATTTGCGACGACGAGTTTACCACTAGGCCCGCCCGTTGGGCCATTTTTCGTATATGCGATAGTAATATCAATAAATAGGCCTTCGTTCTACCTATCAAATTCTTAAATATTCAACATTTTATTCAATCAAAAGGACAATGAACTTCTAAAACTAAAAATACAGGACCTCATTTACTCAATAACATTCCTAAAATATACGTACAAAAAATTAATGTTTATTAATTTAAAATACATAAATCATAATTTAAAAACTATCATTGCATTTATTTATTCAAATCTTAATAAAAATTCATTTGAATTCAACCATAAATCAATAGCAAATAAACAAATAAAACATGTGACATTTAATTAATTATTAAAACACATGGTCTAAATGTCTTTTGCATTATTTTAATGTGTTATAATGTTACAGATTTTAACAGACATGACATTATATGTCAGATTATATCATAGTAAAATTTAATTAAACAAACATATAAAGTTCTGTTTTTTTTCATCTATTTCTTTAAAAAGGACAAACATCCGAATGTTATAAATATCATTCCCTTTCCGGTTACGTATTTCTACTAAACAACTTTAGTTCACTACATACTAAATAAATATACAGATAGCGTTTTAAATGATCCCCAGACACTGACCGAACATAACTATCTCTCTAGAGTAATTGTATCATCTCGATTATGTGATTTAGTACGTTTTATTTGTCCAACGATAACTTTCGAACGAATGAACAGATTTAAAAGGAAACATGGATTTTTTCATCACCGCTAAAAAAACCCAAGTTTTTCATAAAGATGTATTAGAAAATCCCTTGGGTTTTCGTAAGGTAGCTAAAAGAAAAAAATTATCGTGATATTAGGAAAAATCTGACGTGGACACGACATGACTTCCTTGTACGCCTATTAAATTGCATATACTGTAAACTTTTTTTTTTTTTAAATTTAAAGTAAATGCCATCAGGTGTTAATAAAAATGTGCCTTTCCCTTCTAAGCTCCATACATTTCATTAATTAAAATTTTATTTGGCTATAATTCTGGAACTAATGAAAAGAAGTACCACTTATGATATATCATTGAAAAACTCTCAATGAGAGGATATTACTGCAGTTAAGAAAAAGTTCAAAATCAAAAAATTTCTATTTTGAGATTTTTTGGACACTTTAGGTCCAGGCGAATGCAATAAAAATGGGAGGTGCGCAACTAGATATTACAACAGTCCTAAATTCAAACTTCCATCATTATATGGCTAATCGTTTTGAGTTATGCGAGATACATACGAATATAGGTACGTACAGATGTCACGCCGAAACTGGTCAAAATGGATTCAGGGATGGTCAAAAATGGCTATTTCCGCTGAAATCTGAATACTGAAGTATTGTGAAATCACAATACTTCCTTTACTTCGAACAAGGAAATAAAAAGGAGCCTAATAAAATCAATCCCGATAATGTCAGTAAACAATATTAATATACTTTACACTCGGCCAAATGATATCTGCTCAAAAAATTTTTTTAAATGATTTTAACATTTATTGCGATATGCAAGTGGAAAAAAAATATTCTGTTTAATTTTCTGCATCATACAGTTACACTACATTTATTATTAAATAAAAATAGTTTTTTTTGTTTTTTGTTTTTTTTGAAAGTGTATTTAAATAATTACGTACATAAAATTTTAAGGAAAATTAAATACTTTTTTTTTCTTTTAGATCTAAAATATATATCAAACAGAAATGTATGCTGCTCAGCATTTTCCTGGAAGCTTCAAGGGAAATTATGGTAAAGCCTTCCATAAACAGAGAAAATGTTTCATATATATATATATATATATATATATATATATATATATATATATATATTTAGTGTGTGTGTGTGTGTGCTTTGGTGAAGTTAGTATGTTTGCATGTTTTCTGTATAACTTCAATAACAAAACTATTACATAAAACAAATGATTAGTACAGATCAAAATATAACATAAGGTTGATTTTTACGAATTAATATACTTTGAAATTTGCAGGAGGTTTTGGCTATTGAGATATACAAGAAAGATGTTAAACATTCTGTATTATATTCCATTTATTTCATTTTTTTCACTATGAATTTATTTACAGAGCTGAGGTGTGTATCAAATTGGAATGCTTTGAGAAACTTTCAAAAATTAGATGCGACTGTCTTTTTTTTGTTTTTTTATTTATTTAATTTTTTTTTGATTTTATAGTTTTTTTAATTTTTTTAAAAATATAGTTAAATAAAAAAATGTATATATATATATATATATATATATATATATAAATAACAAATAAATAATAAAAAATAAATATTCTTAGTCATTTTCTTCTGTTTTTCTCATTTATAATTTGTATTAATTTTGATTAGACCTTTTTCACCTCAACAGCTCAATTTTGAATTTATTTTAAGTACAAATATATCAAATATACAATATAGGTAACTAATACAAATAAAAATAAAAGTTTTTTATTAGTACAAATAAAATAATTATTTCAAGAAACAAAATTTTTTGAAAGATTTGAAAAAAGATTTTTCCAACTATTTTCCACTTCTAGTTTGTATTTTCCTATAAATTAAACAGTGTAACATAATACAAATAAAAATATAAAAAATAATTGTTTGCTTATCAACAAAAAACAGAATTATAATAAAATTAATGTACAATATTTACATAAAAATAAACTAACAATACCTTCGGCACGACCGCGATTCCGTTTCGTAGGTTGACTTCAACATTGCAAGGAAAAATTAATACAGATTAATTTTAAATAATAACCGAAGACAGGATATTCAAAAAAAAAGGTCTTTTCCAAATTAAAAATGTAATTTCTCGACCCTCTACCCCCTAATACTACTGCATCCCGAACATAATTAACAGATTTAGTCCGGTCTTCTCCATTCGATATACAAATTATATCCTTAACTCCTAATTCATTTCGAGCCAGAAGAACCTAATATTTGGAGAACCCGACATGAATCAAGAAAATGTACTCTTGAACGTTACAAAGGGAGCCTGCGTGTCTTTCGCCTCCCTATTCGTAAGAGTAGCAGTTTACCTCTTGCTCTAAACACAAAATTAATAAAATTTCTGATGTACATTTAAACGATCATATCTAAATTTAAACAAATCTATGATATATGCGGTGATACTACGCCCGACTAACTCTCTCAAACCACTCTTCCTCATTCATTTTCTCTAGAATAACGCTAAAATGACCATTCCATTAGTCTGTCATCGAATCAAACACCATCTCTATCGATATTTATCCGCTGTTTTTGCTATCTCTGTGCGCCGTAAATTTTGGAGAACTTATTGTCAAGTGAAGGGGTAACGTCCTCGATACATATTTAAAATGCTTTTTGAACGTCTGTATAAAGACAAGTTTTTTGTACTGAAAAATATAATCGAATAAAAAAATTACTAAAAAATTTTACTTATTTTAAATTTTTATTCGTTAACTATTTTAAATTAAATAAGCAGTATATTAACGGCTTTGATTTCTAAGACCCCTGTGAACTTCAAATAAACTGAAGCTCTCCCCGTAATGTATTTTGTAAAACTGATAAAGTTTAAAAATACTTAAGGACAGATGCGATAAAAATTCTGTACTACAACTGTCTGTAGTACGCGTGAAAATACAAAATTCTTTATTAAGTACATTAAAAGCGTACGAATTTTATTATCATTCTGAGTGTAAGAGAGCTGTCAACCGTTTAAGGCTTGCACACAAAGATGGTGGTTCACTGCTGTAATCGATAAGTAGTGCTTTTATAAGAGAATAAATTTAGACAATATTATATACGGTTTATATTATTATAGGATAGATTGCTCTGAAATTGGGCGTACACATTAATATGCTTATATATAACCACAGTTAATTTTGTTTTTAAATATTTAATTTTGTATATACGCATTTCGTTGTAACAAATATAATATAAAAATACAATGGACTTGCATATTAGAATTTTTAAAGTATGTAAATTTTATTCGGATACGTTTATCATTAATCTTATTTTAAACCATTAATAAATTTTGACGAAAAACTTTAAATGTAGTTTAATTTTATTTTAGAGGTAAAAAATCAGATAACTTATTATTCCTTGAACAATTCAGAATTTTAACGAACGTAATCCTCGATCGGGTTAAATTAGTTAATGATTCTCAAAATTTCACTTCTGGATCCCGGTTAAAAATTATAAATAGACGACTAACCATTCAAAATTATAAAAAATTAGGCCTGTTCAGGTAAACCGTTAATTTTAGTAAAGGTTTAACGGTATTAACTTTTGTAAATTGAAACTAATGAAATACGAACGACAGATGATAGATGAAAAAATTGTCAAATGTGAACGATATAATAAACAAAGAGTAAAAAAAAAAAAAAAAAAAATTACTAATGTGAAATGACGCTTATTGTAATCTTCTTTCAGATAAACTGAATAAATATAAGAATATGGGAGTATTGTGTTAACTTATTATTTTTTTTTGTGACTTCACGGATTAACTACCAGAATAATTATTGTTGACCGAACACAAGCGATAACGGAACAATACTAGTGTGAAACACCGTGTTTATTTTCGTAGAAATGCTGAAAAAGTGGGGTAAAAGTTATACTGAAGAAATATAAACAAATAATCAAAAAGACAAACATAACACAGAAATAAATAAGCGAATAGATGAGAAAGAGATTACGAGAGAGTCAAAGGACTCTGAAATAAAACCGGAAGAAAAACTATCTCAAATAAATAATTCAGATCTTTTACTAAATTTTAAGTCTAACGACCCAGAGCGGTTATTTTCAACACCGAAGCCAAAAACATGCTATTCAATTAATTCAAACAGAATTTAGAAATATTGGTAAAAGGAATTAAAAACAACGGCACAAAAAAACAAAACGATAGCAATACTATGGTGTTTAAAGGAAGATGGGTTTAAACGTTTCTGCCGTTAAGAAAAGTACTAGTATTACAAAGATAAAATAGTTAGACGTTAAAATATAAGTTAATAAAGAACCATTAAATACGAATGCAAAAAATAAAAAGTAATCCGGGCAGAGTGTAAAGGCCCCACCTACCCGTATGTCCTTACGCTCATGATGTCTTTACGGGGCAAATTTTCAACACAAACAGACAAATTCAGTTATTACAATTTTTTCGCTAAAAAAGGTAAGCGCAACAGAATTATGCGCATTTGAGAGAGTTTTATAAACTATTCTTGGGAAATGAGCCAAAAACACATGTCCTGATATGGAAAACACAAGAAACACAATAAGGTGGACAACAAGAAGTAAAAAGAAAAAGCACCGTTCAATAAATATTAAGTTACTTCAATTAATTTTCTTACTTTAATTTCATTTAATACTTTGCACAGTTTAGGAAAACTGTGCACAGACACAGAAGCACAAACATTGAGCAAGAGCTCAGTGTCTGATGTTTGTTGATTTCTTTTCCTGCTCAACGTCTATAATGTTAGCTGAATTCTTTTCGCTGATGTTTATATTTGACGAGCATAATGGAAGCACTTCCAGTTGGTTATGTGTGTAATTCACATACTACATTTTATGCTCCCAGGCTAAGCTTTCCATACTTTATAAAAAACAAATCATAATTAAAGTAGCACTAATAAAAATACTCGTATATATACAATTGAGGTTGGAGTATTTATTTTTCACAGAATTCATATCCAAAAGTAAATAGGGACTGGAAATTTATTAAAAATGAAACAAAATTTATTATTAGCATTTAAATAGTTTGTTAATTTTTAATACATCTTTTAAAACTCTGTTTACGGATCTGAACCTCTGTATGAAAGCGATGTAAGTCAAGTACATACACAGTCCAGTACAGTGTTACACTGTTACGCAGCAGTTATAAAAGGGAGATTTGAAGCATAAGGGCGGAATTTTTGTGGATTAATCTGGCATCCTTTATAACGATCTTATAAAAAGGATACCACCGACTTTTTAACGACTATCTCTCGATGATGACTTTCAACTCTTTTAAAACCGATCAACGATTTACCTTCGATTAAAATATATGTGAAAATTCTTATCGACGATATACGGTCGATAAAAAAAATGCGATAAATATCAGCCGGCGATGTACTCGTACCGTCTACCTGTTTCAACTCATTTTTCTCTTTGTATTTTATCTTTTAGCTTTAATTAGTCGACTGATCTTAATAGTAATTTAAACAAAAATTATTCAAAAAGTTATTCAAAAAATTATCCTTTTTGGATATAATTTCATATTTTGAAATTATATAATGTCTGAACGCTTTCGGATATTAATCCATCATCAGGAACATTTATGTGTTATGGATTGTAATTATTTCCTTCACAAATTAATATATTAGATACATTTTGAATTTTTTAAAAACAAAAATTATAAATACAACAATTGATCAATATCAATTGATTGATACTAATTTGGAAAGGAAATAATTATAATTCATAACACATAAATAAAATGCCGAATAGCACAAGCGAAACGAGTCTTCAGTAAGAAATATAATTTGTTTACATCAAAAATTAATTTAAATGTCAAGAAAAGATTTTTGAAAATATATGTTTGGAGTGTCGCTTTATATGGAAGTGAAACTTGGACAATCGGAGTATCTGAGAAGAAAAGATTAGAAGCTTTTGAAATGTGGTGCTATAGGAGAATGTTAAAAATCAGATGGGCGGATAAAGTGACAAATGAAGAGGTATTGCGACAAATAGATGAAGAAAGAAGCATTTGGAAAAATATAGTTAAAAGAAGAGACAGACTTATAGGCCACATACTAAGGCATCCTGGAATAGTCGCTTTAATATTGGAAGGACAGGTAGAAGGAAAAAATTGTGTAGGCAGGCCACGTTTGGAATATGTAAAACAAATTGTTAGGGATGTAGGATGTAGAGGGTATACTGAAATGAAACGACTAGCACTAGATAGGGAATCTTGGAGAGCTGCATCAAACCAGTCAAATGACTGAAGACAAAAAAATAACACATAAATGTTCCTGATGACTTATTAATATCTGAAAGCGCTCGGACATAATAATAAAAATAGTTGATAAGTGGAAATTGTTATATAATTTATTTATATCTATATTAATTTTAATTAATATTAAAATTACTATGTAGATAATTTAAATTCAAAATAAATTTAATTTGTATAAATTTTTATTAATTCAACTATATTCATAAAAAAAAAAATAATAACTTAAACATTTTAAGGATAATTAGGTTTTTATGACAATTTAGTTTTCATATTAACGATGGATGCATAGAAGTAAATAACTATTAGTCCAACAACAGTCGCAGAACAACTGGTGCCAAGCAATATGATAGTGCAAGTTAAATCCTCGTTCAGTGTTATAAACTTACACTGAACAAAAATTTATAAAAAAGTAATAACAAAAAGAATAATAACTAAAAAAATAAATTACATTTAACTAAGATTTCACCCTTTCGCTTTTAACAAACGACATTTTAATTTTTTAAATCTTAAACAACACAAAATGTTATTTAAAACAAAATCATAAACAATAATTTACTAATTTACAAATACAAAATTTACTGCATTACAAAAATATTTGCAGTAAAATTATATCGATTATTAAATCGATTAACAATATGACGTGTTATTAATTTCAGTTTTATTGGTTGGTAAAATCTGATAGCTTCAATAAATTAATTATCATTATTAAAGGTATGAACAGCAATAATTAGAAAAAAATGTTTAATAAATTTAGTAATATATACTAAATAAAATATGTAAAAGTATAAATAGATAAAAGTTTAAATATAATGAAAAAGTTAAATATGTAAAACATTATAAAAGTTTTCAATTCTGATTTTTAATTATAATTTTATATTGTTTTGTTTTTTTTTTAATCAGCCGCACACTAAGAAATTCTTTAACGTAATAAAATAATCACAGTAAAATAAAAGATACCAAAAATATATGTCTATGACAATGAAAATTAATCAACACAAATAATAGACCAACTAAATAAAATATAAAGACCAAAATAATGAAAAGTCAGTTTATTATGGATTTAAAAATTCATCAATAGAATCTTACAGTAAAATTATCACCGAATAACCCCCTACCAAACCTAGAAAACTGGGGGGGGGGGGGGGTATAAGAAGAAAAATAAATAAAAAAGTTCTAGAAGGCATGAAGTCACGTTTCAAAATTAATCACGCCATCCTAATATTATAATAAAGTTAGTCAAGTCACAGTTTATTTAATTATTAGCAACCCCGTCGCGGCTTAGCTTGCCCTGCATGCGTATAGAACTTCAAAAATTGGAAATAGTTTTGTATTCTTTATGAACGGGCTGTTCTCTCAGAGTTATCGCTATTCACAACTTATAAAATATTTCTCAAATGTTGAACTGGACTTTGAGCTGAAAGTATACATTGTTGTTCTAAGTCTTTGAGAACGCTCTGGTGTAGATTCACATTGTCTACGATCATAAATTTTAGTAACCCTAGTAGTTCTTTCTATCTGTGACCTCATCGACCTAGACGTTATGAAAATATTAATACCAAATTGAAAGTCGAATCCATGGAATACCGATTAAAACCCCGAAGATCAATTGAAGTTGACGATTTCGATAAAAACGCGATTCTTAATAAAGTACATAAGTTTTATTTATTGAGAAATGGTTTAGCGATGTGTTACCTCCTCTGGAAGATAATTCGTTTGTTGTCTTAGACAACTCCCCTTAACATTCATGTAAAAAAGAAAAAATCCCAGCCGTGTCTTGGAAAAAGAACGATATAAAAATGTGGCTTAAATCAAAAGGAAGGATTTTTGAAGAGGATGAACTTAAGGTCCAATTATGGCAAAGGGTTTCGCTTATTAAAATTAATTTTAACGTGTATAAAATTGACGAGTTAACAAGATCCAGCAGCAAAACCATGCTTTGA